>NW_028155231.1:104550-119305 GCF_905171665.1 Trachurus trachurus | reverse complement strand
CTTTGGTCGTTTTGGACAGATCTGGCCGTGGGAGGCCCAATTTGGCAAACGGAGCGTGGGGAGCTTGGAGACATCACAATTTGAAGTGAAATAAGCTGTTTGGTGAATTTTCAACTGATTTCAGCAAAAGTCCACACTCTGCTTGGAGACATGACAATTTGAAGTAAAATAAGCTGTTTGGTGAATTTTCGACTGATTTCCAGCAAAAGTCCACACTCTGCTTGGAGACATCACAATTTGAAGTGAAATAAGCTGTTTGGTGAATTTTCAACTGATTTCCAGCAAAAGTCCACACTCTGCTTGGAGACATCACAATTTGAAGTAAAACAAGCTGTTTGGTGAATTTTCGACTGATTTCAAGCAAAAGTCCACACTCTGTACAGCCTGTGTCAGCTTTGGTCGTTTTGGACAGATCTGGCCGTGGGAGGCCCAATTTGGCAAACGGAGCGTGGGGAGCTTGGAGACATCACAATTTGAAGTGAAATAAGCTGTTTGGTGAATTTTCAACTGATTTCAGCAAAAGTCCACACTCTCCTTGGAGACATCACAATTTGAAGTGAAATAAGCTGTTTGGTGAATTTTCAACTGATTTCAAGCAAAAGTCCACACTCTGTACAGCCTGTGTCAGCTTTGGTCGTTTTGGACAGATCTGGCCGTGGGAGGCCCAATTTGGCAAACGGAGCGTGGGGAGCTTGGAGACATCACAATTTGAAGTGAAATAAGCTGTTTGGTGAATTTTCAACTGATTTCAGCAAAAGTCCACACTCTGCTTGGAGACATGACAATTTGAAGTGAAATAAGCTGTTTGGTGAATTTTCAACTGATTTCAAGCAAAAGTCCACACTCTGCTTGGAGACATCACAATTTGAAGTAAAACAAGCTGTTTGGTGAATTTTCAACTGATTTCAGCAAAAGTCCACACTCTGTACAGCCTGTGTCAGCTTTGGTCGTTTTGGACAGATCTGGCCGTGGGAGGCCCAATTTGGCAAACGGAGCGTGGGGAGCTTGGAGACATCACAATTTGAAGTGAAATAAGCTGTTTGGTGAATTTTCAACTGATTTCAGCAAAAGTCCACACTCTGCTTGGAGACATGACAATTTGAAGTGAAATAAGCTGTTTGGTGAATTTTCAACTGATTTCAAGCAAAAGTCCACACTCTGCTTGGAGACATCACAATTTGAAGTAAAACAAGCTGTTTGGTGAATTTTCAACTGATTTCAGCAAAAGTCCACACTCTGTACAGCCTGTGTCAGCTTTGGTCGTTTTGGACAGATCTGGCCGTGGGAGGCCCAATTTGGCAAACGGAGCGTGGGGAGCTTGGAGACATCACAATTTGAAGTGAAATAAGCTGTTTGGTGAATTTTCAACTGATTTCAAGCAAAAGTCCACACTCTGCTTGGAGACATGACAATTTGAAGTGAAATAAGCTGTTTGGTGAATTTTCAACTGATTTCAAGCAAAAGTCCACACTCTGTACAGCCTGTGTCAGCTTTGGTCGTTTTGGACAGATCTGGCCGTGGGAGGCCCAATTTGGCAAACGGAGCGTGGGGAGCTTGGAGACATCACAATTTGAAGTGAAATAAGCTGTTTGGTGAATTTTCAACTGATTTCCAGCAAAAGTCCACACTCTGCTTGGAGACATGACAATTTGAAGTGAAATAAGCTGTTTGGTGAATTTTCAACTGATTTCAAGCAAAAGTCCACACTCTGTACAGCCTGTGTCAGCTTTGGTCGTTTTGGACAGATCTGGCCGTGGGAGGCCCAATTTGGCAAACGGAGCGTGGGGAGCTTGGAGACATCACAATTTGAAGTGAAATAAGCTGTTTGGTGAATTTTCAACTGATTTCAGCAAAAGTCCACACTCTGCTTGGAGACATGACAATTTGAAGTAAAATAAGCTGTTTGGTGAATTTTCAACTGATTTCCAGCAAAAGTCCACACTCTGCTTGGAGACATCACAATTTGAAGTGAAATAAGCTGTTTGGTGAATTTTCAACTGATTTCCAGCAAAAGTCCACACTCTGCTTGGAGACATCACAATTTGAAGTGAAATAAGCTGTTTGGTGAATTTTCAACTGATTTCAAGCAAAAGTCCACACTCTGTACAGCCTGTGTCAGCTTTGGTCGTTTTGGACAGATCTGGCCGTGGGAGGCCCAATTTGGCAAACGGAGCGTGGGGAGCTTGGAGACATCACAATTTGAAGTGAAATAAGCTGTTTGGTGAATTTTCAACTGATTTCAGCAAAAGTCCACACTCTGCTTGGAGACATGACAATTTGAAGTGAAATAAGCTGTTTGGTGAATTTTCAACTGATTTCAAGCAAAAGTCCACACTCTGCTTGGAGACATCACAATTTGAAGTAAAACAAGCTGTTTGGTGAATTTTCAACTGATTTCAGCAAAAGTCCACACTCTGTACAGCCTGTGTCAGCTTTGGTCGTTTTGGACAGATCTGGCCGTGGGAGGCCCAATTTGGCAAACGGAGCGTGGGGAGCTTGGAGACATCACAATTTGAAGTGAAATAAGCTGTTTGGTGAATTTTCAACTGATTTCAGCAAAAGTCCACACTCTGCTTGGAGACATGACAATTTGAAGTAAAATAAGCTGTTTGGTGAATTTTCAACTGATTTCCAGCAAAAGTCCACACTCTGCTTGGAGACATCACAATTTGAAGTGAAATAAGCTGTTTGGTGAATTTTCAACTGATTTCCAGCAAAAGTCCACACTCTGCTTGGAGACATCACAATTTGAAGTAAAACAAGCTGTTTGGTGAATTTTCGACTGATTTCAAGCAAAAGTCCACACTCTGTACAGCCTGTGTCAGCTTTGGTCGTTTTGGACAGATCTGGCCGTGGGAGGCCCAATTTGGCAAACGGAGCGTGGGGAGCTTGGAGACATCACAATTTGAAGTGAAATAAGCTGTTTGGTGAATTTTCAACTGATTTCAGCAAAAGTCCACACTCTCCTTGGAGACATCACAATTTGAAGTGAAATAAGCTGTTTGGTGAATTTTCAACTGATTTCAAGCAAAAGTCCACACTCTGTACAGCCTGTGTCAGCTTTGGTCGTTTTGGACAGATCTGGCCGTGGGAGGCCCAATTTGGCAAACGGAGCGTGGGGAGCTTGGAGACATCACAATTTGAAGTGAAATAAGCTGTTTGGTGAATTTTCAACTGATTTCAGCAAAAGTCCACACTCTGCTTGGAGACATGACAATTTGAAGTGAAATAAGCTGTTTGGTGAATTTTCAACTGATTTCAAGCAAAAGTCCACACTCTGCTTGGAGACATCACAATTTGAAGTAAAATAAGCTGTTTGGTGAATTTTCAACTGATTTCAGCAAAAGTCCACACTCTGTACAGCCTGTGTCAGCTTTGGTCGTTTTGGACAGATCTGGCCGTGGGAGGCCCAATTTGGCAAACGGAGCGTGGGGAGCTTGGAGACATCACAATTTGAAGTGAAATAAGCTGTTTGGTGAATTTTCAACTGATTTCCAGCAAAAGTCCACACTCTGCTTGGAGACATGACAATTTGAAGTGAAATAAGCTGTTTGGTGAATTTTCAACTGATTTCAAGCAAAAGTCCACACTCTGTACAGCCTGTGTCAGCTTTGGTCGTTTTGGACAGATCTGGCCGTGGGAGGCCCAATTTGGCAAACGGAGCGTGGGGAGCTTGGAGACATCACAATTTGAAGTGAAATAAGCTGTTTGGTGAATTTTCAACTGATTTCCAGCAAAAGTCCACACTCTGCTTGGAGACATGACAATTTGAAGTGAAATAAGCTGTTTGGTGAATTTTCAACTGATTTCAAGCAAAAGTCCACACTCTGTACAGCCTGTGTCAGCTTTGGTCGTTTTGGACAGATCTGGCCGTGGGAGGCCCAATTTGGCAAACGGAGCGTGGGGAGCTTGGAGACATCACAATTTGAAGTGAAATAAGCTGTTTGGTGAATTTTCAACTGATTTCAGCAAAAGTCCACACTCTGCTTGGAGACATGACAATTTGAAGTAAAATAAGCTGTTTGGTGAATTTTCAACTGATTTCCAGCAAAAGTCCACACTCTGCTTGGAGACATCACAATTTGAAGTGAAATAAGCTGTTTGGTGAATTTTCAACTGATTTCCAGCAAAAGTCCACACTCTGCTTGGAGACATGACAATTTGAAGTGAAATAAGCTGTTTGGTGAATTTTCAACTGATTTCAAGCAAAAGTCCACACTCTGTACAGCCTGTGTCAGCTTTGGTCGTTTTGGACAGATCTGGCCGTGGGAGGCCCAATTTGGCAAACGGAGCGTGGGGAGCTTGGAGACATCACAATTTGAAGTGAAATAAGCTGTTTGGTGAATTTTCAACTGATTTCAGCAAAAGTCCACACTCTGCTTGGAGACATCACAATTTGAAGTGAAATAAGCTGTTTGGTGAATTTTCAACTGATTTCAAGCAAAAGTCCACACTCTGCTTGGAGACATCACAATTTGAAGTAAAATAAGCTGTTTGGTGAATTTTCAACTGATTTCAGCAAAAGTCCACACTCTGTACAGCCTGTGTCAGCTTTGGTCGTTTTGGACAGATCTGGCCGTGGGAGGCCCAATTTGGCAAACGGAGCGTGGGGAGCTTGGAGACATCACAATTTGAAGTGAAATAAGCTGTTTGGTGAATTTTCAACTGATTTCCAGCAAAAGTCCACACTCTGCTTGGAGACATGACAATTTGAAGTGAAATAAGCTGTTTGGTGAATTTTCAACTGATTTCAAGCAAAAGTCCACACTCTGTACAGCCTGTGTCAGCTTTGGTCGTTTTGGACAGATCTGGCCGTGGGAGGCCCAATTTGGCAAACGGAGCGTGGGGAGCTTGGAGACATCACAATTTGAAGTGAAATAAGCTGTTTGGTGAATTTTCAACTGATTTCCAGCAAAAGTCCACACTCTGCTTGGAGACATCACAATTTGAAGTAAAATAAGCTGTTTGGTGAATTTTCAACTGATTTCAGCAAAAGTCCACACTCTGCTTGGAGACATGACAATTTGAAGTGAAATAAGCTGTTTGGTGAATTTTCAACTGATTTCAAGCAAAAGTCCACACTCTGTACAGCCTGTGTCAGCTTTGGTCGTTTTGGACAGATCTGGCCGTGGGAGGCCCAATTTGGCAAACGGAGCGTGGGGAGCTTGGAGACATCACAATTTGAAGTGAAATAAGCTGTTTGGTGAATTTTCAACTGATTTCAGCAAAAGTCCACACTCTGCTTGGAGACATGACAATTTGAAGTAAAATAAGCTGTTTGGTGAATTTTCAACTGATTTCCAGCAAAAGTCCACACTCTGCTTGGAGACATCACAATTTGAAGTGAAATAAGCTGTTTGGTGAATTTTCAACTGATTTCCAGCAAAAGTCCACACTCTGCTTGGAGACATCACAATTTGAAGTAAAACAAGCTGTTGGGTGAATTTTCGACTGATTTCAAGCAAAAGTCCACACTCTGTACAGCCTGTGTCAGCTTTGGTCGTTTTGGACAGATCTGGCCGTGGGAGGCCCAATTTGGCAAACGGAGCGTGGGGAGCTTGGAGACATCACAATTTGAAGTGAAATAAGCTGTTTGGTGAATTTTCAACTGATTTCCAGCAAAAGTCCACACTCTGCTTGGAGACATGACAATTTGAAGTGAAATAAGCTGTTTGGTGAATTTTCAACTGATTTCAAGCAAAAGTCCACACTCTGCTTGGAGACATCACAATTTGAAGTAAAACAAGCTGTTTGGTGAATTTTCGACTGATTTCAAGCAAAAGTCCACACTCTGTACAGCCTGTGTCAGCTTTGGTCGTTTTGGACAGATCTGGCCGTGGGAGGCCCAATTTGGCAAACGGAGCGTGGGGAGCTTGGAGACATCACAATTTGAAGTGAAATAAGCTGTTTGGTGAATTTTCAACTGATTTCCAGCAAAAGTCCACACTCTGCTTGGAGACATCACAATTTGAAGTAAAACAAGCTGTTTGGTGAATTTTCGACTGATTTCAAGCAAAAGTCCACACTCTGTACAGCCTGTGTCAGCTTTGGTCGTTTTGGACAGATCTGGCCGTGGGAGGCCCAATTTGGCAAACGGAGCGTGGGGAGCTTGGAGACATCACAATTTGAAGTGAAATAAGCTGTTTGGTGAATTTTCAACTGATTTCCAGCAAAAGTCCACACTCTGCTTGGAGACATGACAATTTGAAGTGAAATAAGCTGTTTGGTGAATTTTCAACTGATTTCAAGCAAAAGTCCACACTCTGCTTGGAGACATCACAATTTGAAGTAAAACAAGCTGTTGGGTGAATTTTCGACTGATTTCAAGCAAAAGTCCACACTCTGTACAGCCTGTGTCAGCTTTGGTCGTTTTGGACAGATCTGGCCGTGGGAGGCCCAATTTGGCAAACGGAGCGTGGGGAGCTTGGAGACATCACAATTTGAAGTGAAATAAGCTGTTTGGTGAATTTTCAACTGATTTCCAGCAAAAGTCCACACTCTGCTTGGAGACATCACAATTTGAAGTAAAATAAGCTGTTTGGTGAATTTTCGACTGATTTCAAGCAAAAGTCCACACTCTGTACAGCCTGTGTCAGCTTTGGTCGTTTTGGACAGATCTGGCCGTGGGAGGCCCAATTTGGCAAACGGAGCGTGGGGAGCTTGGAGACATCACAATTTGAAGTGAAATAAGCTGTTTGGTGAATTTTCAACTGATTTCCAGCAAAAGTCCACACTCTGCTTGGAGACATGACAATTTGAAGTGAAATAAGCTGTTTGGTGAATTTTCAACTGATTTCAAGCAAAAGTCCACACTCTGTACAGCCTGTGTCAGCTTTGGTCGTTTTGGACAGATCTGGCCGTGGGAGGCCCAATTTGGCAAACGGAGCGTGGGGAGCTTGGAGACATCACAATTTGAAGTGAAATAAGCTGTTTGGTGAATTTTCAACTGATTTCAGCAAAAGTCCACACTCTGCTTGGAGACATGACAATTTGAAGTAAAATAAGCTGTTTGGTGAATTTTCAACTGATTTCCAGCAAAAGTCCACACTCTGCTTGGAGACATCACAATTTGAAGTGAAATAAGCTGTTTGGTGAATTTTCAACTGATTTCCAGCAAAAGTCCACACTCTGCTTGGAGACATGACAATTTGAAGTGAAATAAGCTGTTTGGTGAATTTTCAACTGATTTCCAGCAAAAGTCCACACTCTGCTTGGAGACATCACAATTTGAAGTAAAACAAGCTGTTTGGTGAATTTTCGACTGATTTCAAGCAAAAGTCCACACTCTGTACAGCCTGTGTCAGCTTTGGTCGTTTTGGACAGATCTGGCCGTGGGAGGCCCAATTTGGCAAACGGAGCGTGGGGAGCTTGGAGACATCACAATTTGAAGTGAAATAAGCTGTTTGGTGAATTTTCAACTGATTTCCAGCAAAAGTCCACACTCTGCTTGGAGACATCACAATTTGAAGTAAAACAAGCTGTTTGGTGAATTTTCGACTGATTTCAAGCAAAAGTCCACACTCTGTACAGCCTGTGTCAGCTTTGGTCGTTTTGGACAGATCTGGCCGTGGGAGGCCCAATTTGGCAAACGGAGCGTGGGGAGCTTGGAGACATCACAATTTGAAGTGAAATAAGCTGTTTGGTGAATTTTCAACTGATTTCCAGCAAAAGTCCACACTCTGCTTGGAGACATGACAATTTGAAGTGAAATAAGCTGTTTGGTGAATTTTCAACTGATTTCAAGCAAAAGTCCACACTCTGCTTGGAGACATCACAATTTGAAGTAAAACAAGCTGTTGGGTGAATTTTCGACTGATTTCAAGCAAAAGTCCACACTCTGTACAGCCTGTGTCAGCTTTGGTCGTTTTGGACAGATCTGGCCGTGGGAGGCCCAATTTGGCAAACGGAGCGTGGGGAGCTTGGAGACATCACAATTTGAAGTGAAATAAGCTGTTTGGTGAATTTTCAACTGATTTCCAGCAAAAGTCCACACTCTGCTTGGAGACATCACAATTTGAAGTAAAATAAGCTGTTTGGTGAATTTTCGACTGATTTCAAGCAAAAGTCCACACTCTGTACAGCCTGTGTCAGCTTTGGTCGTTTTGGACAGATCTGGCCGTGGGAGGCCCAATTTGGCAAACGGAGCGTGGGGAGCTTGGAGACATCACAATTTGAAGTGAAATAAGCTGTTTGGTGAATTTTCAACTGATTTCCAGCAAAAGTCCACACTCTGCTTGGAGACATGACAATTTGAAGTGAAATAAGCTGTTTGGTGAATTTTCGACTGATTTCAAGCAAAAGTCCACACTCTGTACAGCCTGTGTCAGCTTTGGTCGTTTTGGACAGATCTGGCCGTGGGAGGCCCAATTTGGCAAACGGAGCGTGGGGAGCTTGGAGACATCACAATTTGAAGTGAAATAAGCTGTTTGGTGAATTTTCAACTGATTTCAGCAAAAGTCCACACTCTGCTTGGAGACATGACAATTTGAAGTAAAATAAGCTGTTTGGTGAATTTTCAACTGATTTCAAGCAAAAGTCCACACTCTGCTTGGAGACATCACAATTTGAAGTGAAATAAGCTGTTTGGTGAATTTTCAACTGATTTCCAGCAAAAGTCCACACTCTGCTTGGAGACATGACAATTTGAAGTGAAATAAGCTGTTTGGTGAATTTTCAACTGATTTCAAGCAAAAGTCCACACTCTGTACAGCCTGTGTCAGCTTTGGTCGTTTTGGACAGATCTGGCCGTGGGAGGCCCAATTTGGCAAACGGAGCGTGGGGAGCTTGGAGACATCACAATTTGAAGTGAAATAAGCTGTTTGGTGAATTTTCAACTGATTTCAGCAAAAGTCCACACTCTGCTTGGAGACATGACAATTTGAAGTGAAATAAGCTGTTTGGTGAATTTTCAACTGATTTCAAGCAAAAGTCCACACTCTGCTTGGAGACATCACAATTTGAAGTAAAACAAGCTGTTTGGTGAATTTTCAACTGATTTCAGCAAAAGTCCACACTCTGTACAGCCTGTGTCAGCTTTGGTCGTTTTGGACAGATCTGGCCGTGGGAGGCCCAATTTGGCAAACGGAGCGTGGGGAGCTTGGAGACATCACAATTTGAAGTGAAATAAGCTGTTTGGTGAATTTTCAACTGATTTCCAGCAAAAGTCCACACTCTGCTTGGAGACATGACAATTTGAAGTGAAATAAGCTGTTTGGTGAATTTTCAACTGATTTCAAGCAAAAGTCCACACTCTGTACAGCCTGTGTCAGCTTTGGTCGTTTTGGACAGATCTGGCCGTGGGAGGCCCAATTTGGCAAACGGAGCGTGGGGAGCTTGGAGACATCACAATTTGAAGTGAAATAAGCTGTTTGGTGAATTTTCAACTGATTTCCAGCAAAAGTCCACACTCTGCTTGGAGACATCACAATTTGAAGTAAAATAAGCTGTTTGGTGAATTTTCAACTGATTTCAGCAAAAGTCCACACTCTGCTTGGAGACATGACAATTTGAAGTGAAATAAGCTGTTTGGTGAATTTTCAACTGATTTCAAGCAAAAGTCCACACTCTGTACAGCCTGTGTCAGCTTTGGTCGTTTTGGACAGATCTGGCCGTGGGAGGCCCAATTTGGCAAACGGAGCGTGGGGAGCTTGGAGACATCACAATTTGAAGTGAAATAAGCTGTTTGGTGAATTTTCAACTGATTTCAGCAAAAGTCCACACTCTGCTTGGAGACATGACAATTTGAAGTAAAATAAGCTGTTTGGTGAATTTTCAACTGATTTCCAGCAAAAGTCCACACTCTGCTTGGAGACATCACAATTTGAAGTGAAATAAGCTGTTTGGTGAATTTTCAACTGATTTCCAGCAAAAGTCCACACTCTGCTTGGAGACATCACAATTTGAAGTAAAACAAGCTGTTAGGGTTAGGGGGTTAGGGTTAGGGTTAGGGTTAGGAAAGAAAAGATTTGCCAGTGACCCTCCCTGTCTCACCCGACGGTTGAGCCAGTTTAAAGTAGAGGGACCAAAGGATGATCCGAAGATCGTGCACTGGCCTTCGACTTTCCCCGGTATATCCGTTGGTGGCAATCAGAATAAAGGTAAGTATGTAGGTAACAAAGGTAAGTATGTGGGTAACGGAGGTAAGTAGGTGGGTGGCGAAGGTGACAGGTGGGTAGTGGGGGTAAGTAAGTGGGTAGCGAAGGTAAGTATGTGGGTCACAAAGGTAAGTATGTGGGTCACAAAGGTAAGTATGTGGGTAACGAGTTTGTACTTAGAATTTTAGTGGTTTCCAATTGTTATGTTTGTTGCAGTATCTGTTTTCTTCCTTCCTTAGGGGACAAGGGTGACTCTTAGGAACTCTACCTCTTCTGTTTGAGGGGTTTTCCAGGTGGTATTCCATTGGACGAGGTGAGTAACTCAAAGGGGATTAGTATCGACTGAGGAGACAGTGGACAGTGGACCGTTTTGTACTAAACCGGTAGGTAGTAGATTGTAAGGGAATCAGGGTTAAGGGCGTCAGAACGCCGTAGAGGATTAGGATGGGGAGTTTTAGAAGAAGAAAGCTAGATTATCCTAAAATTTTCGAACACATCATCAGTAGTAGACCTTGGGATCATTGGGTGTTTCGGCCATTAAAACTAGACACCCTACCCAAGGGAGGCCCCACCGGGGTTGATCAAATCCCGGGGTGTGTTCGTTATCCAATTGGGATTAAATCCATGACTTTTAGCACCGGCGGAACTGGGCCTCCAGGTCACACCAGGGTAGAAGCCCAGGTGCAAGCCCATGTGGAGAACTCAGACGCCGGTGTAGCTATCCTATCCAGGTTCAAGATTAGTATTCTTCAAACACGTTTCTTGTTTTAATTCTAGGTTGAAAAGGATCCTTTTCTAAGGTAAGTACTTAAATTAGGTTTTTTTCGATTCCTTGAGAACATTTAGGGTGACAAATTACATGATATGAGATCATGGACTGTACGCTACGCAGGGGTCGGGATTCAACCTGCGTTCTATTCCAAGGTAATCCTGGAAGTTGGCAAGTTGAAGTAGAAAGAAGAGTCGAACTGGTTGAGTCTAAAATTGAGACTAAGGGGCTGGTTCCTGGGATTCCGTTGGGGATGGTGTTTCTTCTAGGCGGATCCCGGTCCAAGGGATGTTTGAGGAATTTGAAGGAGCCCAATGGGTTTGGGGGAGAAAAGGTCTATGGTAATGACTAAGCAAGAACGGTCCTAGGTCCCGGTGCATCCGCGGCTTGGCCGCTAAAGCCGGTCCAAGGGATGTTTGAGGAATTTGAAGGAGCCCAATGGGTTTGGGGGAGAAAAGGTCTATGGTAATGACTAAGCAAGAACGGTCCTAGGTCCCGGTGCATCCTTGGCTTGGCCGCTAGGAATCGATCCAAGGGATGTGGAATTTAGGGGGTTTGAACAATTTGAAGGAGTCCAATGAGTTTGGGGGATTCTGTTCCAGATTCATCGTATGTGGTGCAAACTGGACTGTGTAGGGTGAGGCTAACCCTCATAGAAGACTGGGTGACGTTTAAGGTCCTGATACCCTGGACCACCCTTCCTGCGTGCATTGTTCCTAGAGTCGGAACCCAGGGGGGCCGCATACTTACCCCTTACCCCTCCAGACTGTTTGTTAACACCGCTAGGTTACCACAGTCCGAACAGGCAAGGCAGATGAACAGGAGTCTCCTTCTTCCAGGGTCGAGGCGAACGACGGCAGGTGACCTGGCTCCCGGACCTCCGCCACCCGCAAAGAGTCAAAGGGGAACCCAAGGGGACGGCACCAGAGGTGTCGCCACCATGGAACCCCCGAGACCCCCACGGGAAGCTAAAAGGCCAAACCCAGGCAGGGGAGACCCCCCGGAACAAGTAAGCCGTTTGGTAGTACCAGAGAGATACCACGTTTTCCGGCGAACCTGAAGCCAGGACATACATCCCCTTGAACTAACCCGGAGGAGAACCTCCAGGCCAGAACCTTGGGTGTCGGAGAGAACCCACCCAGGACAACCAGGACCAGCCCCGACAAAGCGTTGCCTTCCCGGCCGACCCGGGCAAGGAGGAAGACCGGCCAGCCATGGCAAAGCATTGCCTCCGGGTTCCTCCCTGGTCTCCCGACCAGCCAAGCCAACCATGCCGGCGTCCCGTACACCGCTCGACCCCGGAGCATGGCAGCAAGCTAAAGTTCCTTAAATCTACCGCATCAGTGCCCCAAATACACCGCACGACCCCTGATGTGGCATCTTTAAGGAAAAAGAAAAAAACAGAAAAAAACTCTAAAAACACTCTTTGAATCTACCATATCAGTGCCCCAAATACACCGCACGACCCCTGATATGGCATCTTCAAAAAGAAGCTAAGGGAATCCGTAAATGTATCATATCAGTGCCCCAAATACACCGCACGACTCCTGATATGATATCTTCACGAAGGTACTCACCGTAAAGACAGCCTCCGCGAGAAAGCATGCCGGTGCCTGTCGGTTTGGGCGAGGACTATCCTGAAACCAGTATTTTAAATCGCGGTTTCAACTTTTGTGGCAGGGTCCTCCCTCCCGGCCTTGATTTTAAAAAACCAACTAGCAGTCCAAATCCGTACAAAGTGTCAGGTGGGGGGTATATCGCAGAAACCTCCCTTTCTGTGGCGGTTTTACTTTTTGTGGCAGGGTCCTCCCTCCCGGCCCTGATTTTGGAAAACCGGCTAGCAGTCCAAATCCGTACAAAGTGTCAGGTGGGGGGTATATCGCAGAAACCTCCCTTTCTGTGGCGGTTTTAATTTTTGTGGCAGGGTCCTCCCTCCCGGCCCTGATTTTGGAAAACTGGTTAGCAGTCCAAATCCGTATAAAGTGTCAGGTGGGGGGTATATCGCAGAAACCTCCCTTTCTGTGGCGGTTTTAATTTTTGTGGCAGGGTCCTCCCTCCCGGTCCTGATTTTGGAAAACCTGCTAGCGGTCAACATCCGTACAAAGTGTCAGGCAGAGGGTATATCGCAGAAACCTCCCTTTCTGTCGCGGTTTTAATTTTTGCAGGAGGATCCCCCCTCCCGGCCCTGATTTTGGAAAACTAGCTAGCGGTCAACATCCGTACAAAGTGTCAGGCGAAGGGTATATCGCCAAAACCTCCCTTTCTGTCGCGGTTTTAATTTTTGTGGCAGGATCCTTCCTCCCGGCCCTGATTTTGGAAAACTAGCTAGCGGTCAACATCCGTACAAAGTGTCAGGCGAAGGGTATATCGCCAAAACCTCCCTTTCTGTCGCGGTTTTAATTTTTGTGGCAGGATCCCTCCTCCCGGCCCTGATTTTGGAAAACTAGCTAGCGGTCAACATCCGTACAAAGTGTCAGGCAGAGGGTATATCGCAGAAACCTCCCTTTCTGTCGCGGTTTTACTTTTTGTGGCCAGATACCCCCTCCCGGCCCTGATTTTGGAAAACTGGCCAGCGGTCCAAATCCGTACAAAGTGTCAGGCAGAGGGTATATCGCAGAAACCTCCCTTTCTGTCGCGGTTTTAATTTTTGTGGCCGGATACCCCTTCCCGGCCCTGATTTTGGAAAACTAGCTAGCGGTCCAAATCCGTACAAAGTGTCAGGCAGAGGGTATATCGCAGAAACCTCCCTTTCTGTCGCGGTTTTAATTTTTGTGGCCGGATACCCCTTCCCGGCCCTGATTTTGGAAAACTAGCTAGCGGTCCAAATCCGTACAAAGTGTCAGGCAGAGGGTATATCGCAGAAACCTCCCTTTCTGTCGCGGTTTTAATTTTTGTGGCCGGATACCCCTTCCCGGCCCTGATTTTGGAAAACTAGCTAGCGGTCCAAATCCGTACAAAGTGTCAGGCAGAGGGTATATCGCAGAAACCTCCCTTTCTGTCGCGGTTTTAATTTTTGTGGCCGGATACCCCTTCCCGGCCCTGATTTTGGAAAACTAGCTAGCGGTCCAAATCCGTACAAAGTGTCAGGCAGAGGGTATATCGCAGAAACCTCCCTTTCTGTCGCGGTTTTAATTTTTGTGGCCGGATACCCCTTCCCGGCCCTGATTTTGGAAAACTAGCTAGCGGTCCAAATCCGTACAAAGTGTCAGGCAGAGGGTATATCGCAGAAACCTCCCTTTCTGTCGCGGTTTTAATTTTTGTGGCCGGATACCCCTTCCCGGCCCTGATTTTGGAAAACTAGCTAGCGGTCCAAATCCGTACAAAGTGTCAGGCAGAGGGTATATCGCAGAAACCTCCCTTTCTGTCGCGGTTTTAATTTTTGTGGCCGGATACCCCTTCCCGGCCCTGATTTTGGAAAACTAGCTAGCGGTCCAAATCCGTACAAAGTGTCAGGCAGAGGGTATATCGCAGAAACCTCCCTTTCTGTCGCGGTTTTAATTTTTGTGGCCGGATACCCCTTCCTGGCCCTGATTTTGGAAAACTAGCTAGCGGTCCAAATCCGTACAAAGTGTCAGGCAGAGGGTATATCGCAGAAGCCTCCCTTTCTGTCGCGGTTTTAATTTTTGTGGCCGGATACCCCTTCCCGGTCCTGATTTTGGAAAACTAGCTAGCGGTCCAAATCCGTACAAAGTGTCAGGCAGAGGGTATATCGCAGAAACCTCCCTTTCTGTCGCGGTTTTAATTATTCGGACCGGAACCATCCCATTGGCCAAATTGGACCAAGGTTTGTTAGCTAAGCCAAGGTGGGTGAGAGGTCCTATTGTGACCCGAGAAAGGGTTAAGGTAACTAAACGTCCTTTACTATCGCGGTTTTGATATTTCAGACCGGTAC
>NW_028155231.1:87050-99550 GCF_905171665.1 Trachurus trachurus | reverse complement strand
GGACCGGAAAATCAGAGATGAACGGTAAACTAGTAGAGGATCGACGTCCGGGAGACGTCGAATGGTGAAGGAAATGATGTAAGATGTACGTGGAGTGGAATAGCGAGGGGCCGGTGGATTCGAGGGGTTAGGGCCGTCAAGGTGGGGTTAAGATTGGGTTAAGATAGGATGTTTGCAAGCGAATACCTGATGCTAAAGGAGGGGTTCAGTGAGTTTGATGTGGTAGGAGACTCAGTGAGATTGGAGGTGAGTGCAGGATTTCGGATATGAGGATCGAGGTAAGTATTGAGTTGGAGATTGAGGAAAGAGGTAAGTAAAGAATTTAAGGATCGGAAAGTAGGGTCGGAAGGGGTCAACGGTTGGAGATTGAGCCGAGATGAACTGTCGGAAGGTGGAAAATTCGAGGAGGTAGGGCTGTGTCCCTTCGGGTTAGGATTAAGGTGGATTGTGCAGGTGGAAATGTAGTGACCACGAAAGGATTGGGTGAGCGTCTCCGAGTAAGGGCCTCGGGTAGGTGTTGTAGGGTCGGAAAATCGGAAGTGACCGGTAACCCAGTGGAGGATCGATGTCCGGAAAAGCGTTGGATGGTAATGATATTCATAAGGTGGGATAACAAGGGGCCGGTGGATTCGAGGGGTTAGGGCCGTCAAGGTGGGTTTAAGATAGGATGTTTGCGAGTGATTACCTGATGCTAAAGGAGGGGTTCATTGAGGCTGATGTAGTAGGAGACTCGGTGAAGTTGGAGGTGAGTGCAGAGCTTAGGACTGAGGATTGAGGTAAGTATTGAGTGTGAGATTGAGGATAGAGGTAAATAAGAGTTAAGGGATCGGAAAGTGGGGACGGAAGGGGTCGGCGGTTGGAGACAGAGCCAAGATGAACTGTCCGAAGGTGGGAAAATCCGAGGAGGTAAGGCTGTGTCCCTTAAGTTTAGGATTAAGGTGGATTGCGCAGGTGGAAATGTAGCAACATGAAAGGGTTGGGCGAGCGTAACCTAGTAGGGGTATCGGATAGGAGTTGTATGGTCGGATGCATAGATGGAACTATAGCGATCAAGGGGGAGTTGAAGTTAGTTGAGTAAAGGGTTAGGAGTCTAATGGTTAAGGTTAGGGATAAAAGAAGGTGTGTTATTATCCAGCACATGGGGGATGCAGATTGGGAGGATCGAGGACAGATTCTATAGAGGGTTAGGATCAGGGGCCGGTACTGGGGTAAGGTTTGGTACAAAGGTTAAGGTTAGGATTAGGCACCTACGTGAGAACTGGGTAAGGACGGATTAATGATGGTTTCGTTAAGTAGGAAGGGTGGGTTGGCAGGTAAGGAGGGAGGAGAGAGGAGAAGTGCCAATAGATAGTAATTAGAGACGTGGTTCCGAAATTAGTGTTTGCTTAGTGCTAACGGGAGAGAAACAATGAAGTATTGATATGGGCCCTTGGAGGGGGAAAGGAAAACTTAAGGGATTCTAATTCGGTTATGTGGTATACTTACCAAATAAGTGGCGGTTGCGAGGGAGTCCTTAAGTGAGCCAGCTTTTGGTGATTCTTGCAGTCCTCCGGCTGGGTCCCGATGTTCCTCCGAAGGTTGTCCGCTTGCTGGAGGTGGACTTTAAAGTATTCGGGCTTGTGATGTAATGTAAGTTTATTGGGCCTGGGGATTAGGGACCGGATTTTCATTGCACACTGGACACTTTCGGTTCTTTTAAGGTATTGAGTAAGAGGTGAATGATTGGTAAGTGTCCAACAGTATTCCAAGTTTGGACGAAAGTGGGTTCAAAGTCTGGATGACGAGGATAATAGTGAGAACGGAAACCAGAATGTAAACTAAATGAGAGTAAAAATTAGGATGGGTAATAAGAATGAGAATGAGAAGGGTCCGCCTCAGAATTGTGGTTGGAACCGACCAAAGTCAGCTATTCACAGAGTATCCTCATCGGAGGCCCTCACTCATCCTTTCTTTATTGAATATCTTTACATATTTACAATACAAAACTTGTTTCAGGAGAACATAATCGAACTATAATACAACTATAACACAAGTATAGTACATTATAAAACGACATTAAAGGTATAGAATGAACTTCTGTAGTCGTTGAGTCCTTTGTTCTACTCGTGGCGACCGGTAGGTATTGTTTAGTTCTAGAACTCTTGAGGTAACTATCCCTTTCTTCTTTTTTCAGGTAACGGAACTGAAGAAGCATCGTGGAATATTTCCGCCCAGGTAAGCGTTAATAATGAACATTTTCAGAACCTATCCATGGGCGGCAAGAGGAACAATCCAGGTAAGTAAAAGTGAGTAAAGGTATGTAAGGTAAGTATAAACTGCTGATTTGTAACGATGAATCAGCTTGGTGGACGGGTGTCCCGGTCCATGTCAGGTAGTGCTCCTGAGGGATTTCTCGAATAGGAGGAGTCTTGTATTGAGGTGCCGTCGATAAGGAAGTGGATGGCGTGACCTTCTGTTCATATTATGACAGATGATTCTGGCTGTCATTTTCAAGATTCCCTTGTTTTTAACATTAGGGCCTCATATTGAGGCCCGATGGAGCCCAACAGTTGAGGTGGTCAATCCAGAGTTTCTCCGCTCGTCTTCTGGCTGGGGTGGACCATCCTGCCCTGGATTCTAGGCCTCCTATCCGAAAGTTGTGGAACCCGTGTTCCCTAAAGTGCTGAACCAGTAGAGATCCTGGTTTCTTGTTCTGGCGGATGTTGTGCCCATGTGAGTGCATCCGGTCACGGATCGACCCCTTTGTTTGTCCCACATATTGTTTGTGACACTTTGCACAAACCACCAGGTACACGCAGTTGATGGATCGAAGTCCTAGGAAAGTATGGGTCCTTATCCTGTCGTTTGAACCCTCCCGACGAACTATCCTGGACGCTGTGGCCCTGTTGTTTTGTGTCCCGAACTTTAATCTGGCCCTGACCAAAAGGTCCTGCAGGTTGGGATTTTTCTTATAGGCTATTAGTGGACGGAATTTTTGGACCATGGAAGAGTGATGGAGGATTCTATGAAAGTTGGTCTTTAGTTTTTTCGCGAGTCGTATCGCTAAGGGCGAATAGGTCAAGACCAAGGGGATAGGTTGTTTGGTTCCTATGAGAACATTCTGTTGGGAGGAGGAGGAGGAGGAGGCGGCGGCGGCAATGTCGGAAGGGACCGGTGAAGGGTGAGGGTTCGGGGGGACTTGAGGCTGAGATTGCGGTAAAGAGGTGGGGTCAGGGGTACCAGGAGGAGGGAAAACCTCCTTGGCTACTTTCCTTAAAAAAGGTCTTGGGTAGCCCCTTCTACGGAGTGCTGAAAACAGAGTGTGGGTTGCCTCTTTGCAGTCCTCATCCCTAGTGCAGATTCTCTTAAATCGGAGTAATTGGGACCTGACTACACCTCGAAAGGTGTGGCGGGGGTGAAAACTGTGGCGATGTAGAAGGGCGTGGGAGTCTGTAGGTTTAAAGAAAACCTTAGTGTCAAGCCTGCCGGATTGAGGGAAAGAGGGGCCTTTAAAGGTCGTAGTGTCCAAAAAGTTGATTGTGGAGCGGTCCAATTGGGGTTTCAGGTTGATGGCCGGGTGGTGGTTGTTCAGTGTTTGAACGAAGTTCTGGAACTCTTCCTGGGAGTGCTCCCAGATACCCCAAATGTCATCTAAGTACCTGAGATAGACTAGGGGCCGTTTCTGACACTTTTGTAGTGCTGACTTTTCCCAGCTGGCCATGTAAATATCAGCATAGGCCGGGGAGAACCGTTTACCCATCGCGGTTCCTTTAATTTGTAGGTAAGTGGATCCGTTGAAGTCAAAATCATTAGAGGTAAGGTTAATGTGAAGAAGCTCAAGCAGGATCTTATCCGGTCGGGTCGGATCCGGGTTTTGTGCAAGGTGTTCTCGGACAGCCTTCATCCCCATGTCCGTTTCTATGTTTGTGTACAGGTTTTCAACGTCCATGGTAAACAAGAAGCAGTCCATTGGTAGCTGGAGGGATCTTACTATGGTAAGAAAGTGATTTGTATCCTTTATGTAGCTTGGATGTGAATGTGACAGGGGGTTTAAGTAATGATCAATCAGTTCAGCCGAACCATATGATTCACTTCCGCAGTCCGAGACAATTGGGCGGCCTGGGGGCATCCTATCGGGAATGGGCCATGTGTTACGGGGTTTGTGGATTTTGGGAAGGAGGTAGAACAGTCTTTTTCTCGGGGGATCTCGTCCTTTTAGGTAAAGAAGTGATTTGGCCGTGAGGTGTCCCTGTCTTTTTAATTTGTCCAGTAGTTCTCGAATTTTAGGTGTGGTTTGGGGGACTAAGGGTTTAGTCAGAGGGCGGTAATAGAGGGGATTCTGGAGTTGGTTGAGGGCCTCTTTGATGTAGTCTTGTTTGTCCATAATGACAACTGAGGACCCTTTGTCCGCAGGTTTGATTACTATGGACTCCTCGGACTGTAGCTCTTCTATTGCCCTGGTTTCTGCAGTACTGAGATTAGGGATACTCTCCGTCCATTGGGACTTGTTGGCCGTGTGGTTGTCCCGATCGATGAGGTCAAAGAGTACCGGGGGAAGAGTATCCCTTGGTGGTTCCCAGAGGGAAGGGAGACGGAATGGTGGAGGGTTTTGGTCCCGGGGAGTTTTTTCGAAATGGGAAGCTAATTTTAGACGTCTGTGATATTGGGAGAGATCTGCTCTGCATTGGTTCCGTATGCCTTTGGACCTTGTGGGGGAGGGGATAAAGGAAAGGCCCCTGTTCAGGAGGGACAGTTGGGCATGGGAGGGTCGGAAGAACGTTGAAAGATTTATCACTGATTCGAACTGTCGGGTGGGTGGCACGGGAGGGGGAGTCTGTCGAATAAAAAAGTCTCCCAATGTTCCCAAATGGCTCTGGCCGTGGATGGGGTCCAGTGTATCTGGTCTGTGAGAGTGGTGAAGCTTGACATGGGCAAGCGGGGGATGGCATTTCCTTTTTGTTTCTCTTTGATAATATCATTGAGAGTTCTGATGTTATTCTTCTGGGTCCAGTGTAGGAAAGGCGAGAAATTGATTAGGGGCATGTAGACCGTGGCCCTCGGGAAGGTCGTCTTCGCTGCCCCCAGTAGGCGAGAGACTGAGTCCCTCATGAGGGTTGGGTTGGTCTGCTCCCTGTCATTCAGGCCGAAGCTGAGTATGACTCCAAGGACCTCGTCCGAGGTCGGGGTTTTGTTTCGGATAATGTGTGTCCCATGGTATATTTTTGCCCCTGGGTAGGATTCAACTTGGATATCTGGGTTATGGATCAGGGGTAGTCTGCTGATATTGGAATCCCCGATAACCAAAAATGGGCGTGTTGGAGACAATGTCCAATTGGTCATTTTGGAACCGTTATGTTCATTTCTGTGGAACAGAGGTAAGTATTCTTCTTTTCTTTCTTTTGGATTTTCCAGGAGAGTGTGCCATGTACGGGAAAATGTGCCTGCGCCAGAGGAGGATGGCTCCTGACGATCCGGGGCTATTGCGGTCCAAGTGGGGGGATTTCTTGTACCCCTTTGTGGTTTGGGTGAAAAGGTTTGTGCTGTGGGATTAGTGGAGGATTGTGGTGTGGGATTGGACTCCCAAGTAGAAGGGTCAGGAATGTTGAACCATTCTTCTGTTTCCGGGGAAAAGGGGGGTGGGGGTCTGATGGAGGGGTCCAGGGAAGAGGAAGTGGTGATGGCAGCAACAGCAGTGGTGATAGTGTTGGTGGTGGAAGTAATAGGTGAAGAAGGAAAAGAAGGAAAAGGATGTGGAGAGGAAAGTTTGGTGTTGGGGTTAGCAGTGGGAGTGGATGTAGGGATGGGAGGAGTTGGAAGGGAGAGGGGAGGAGGGAGACAAGGGGGTAGAGTAGGACGAGATAGAGGAGAAGGAGGGATGAAAGAGGAAAAAGGAGAAGTACGGGGGAGAGGAGAAGAAGAAGAAAGAAAAGAAGGAAGAGTAAGAGGGAGGGGTGAGGAAGTAAGAGGGGGAGGTGGGGGAGTGGAAGGAGGAAGGGGAAGGGGAAGAGGAGAAGTAGTCATGGGAAGGGAAGGGAGAGGGGAAAAGGGGGGTGGGGGTGGCTGTGCTGAAAGTGGGGGTGGGGGGGCTGTGAACATGGAGGAGGAGGAATAATAATAACTTTCTTCCGGAAAAGTTGTAGTTGTCGCATCCCTGGTATATCTGATCTTACGGGGAAGCAGGGATAAGCCCTTAAGATCTTCCAGGGTGAAGCGCTTTTGGGTTGAGGGGGTCTCCGTTCCTTCGGTCCCCTTTCTAAGTTTTTTAGTAAAGGGGGAGTGCGTGTAGGTGGATCTCCTTTTGGGGGTGCTGACTGAGACAAAGACAACTTCCTTGTCTTGCTCGTCTTGGGGAGTGGGAGGAGAAGAAGACCTTTCTTTAATTCTGTTTTCCACCTCGGTCGAGGTATTCGGAGAGAATTGGGTTCTGGAAAAGTCCACCGTTGAGACGGTGGTCATTGAGGTGTCAGTAGAACGGACGAAGTCTACTGGTGATCGTCTGGTCAAGGGGAATGTGGGAGGACTTGCTGGGGGTAAAGGTGTCATGGGGGTAGGGGATGTTTGAGTTGTGTGGCTCAAGCTATTTGGCTTTGGGTCTGTCTGTATGGATGTTTCCATACTGGAAGGAGTTGGCAAAGGGTCTGTTTGGATGGAGACCTCCGAGGTTTCCAACTCATTGGGGGGTGTATCTGTGAGGTCAATCAGGTCCGGCGACGTTGGAGGAATCGTAAGGATATTTGGTTGTTGTCGGGGAGCGCTCGTTTGTTGTGGGGGAACGCTGGCTTGTTGTGGGGGAATGCTCATTTGTTGTGGGGGGGCGGCGTTCGCTTGTTGTGGGGGAACGCTCGCTTGTTGTGGGGGAATGTTCGTTTGTTGTGGACTTTGTGGGGGAACATCCCTTTGTTGTGGGGGAACCCCCGCTTGTTGTGGGAGAGCCGTAGGGGCATTTGGTTGTGAGGGTGGTCTGAACGGGTGGAATTGGGAATCTTGTGGTGGCATTTGGAAGTTATCCAATGAAAGGAGATTGGCCTGTGGTTCTGGTAGGCCTGCTTCTCTCAGTCTAGATGCTACCCAGTTAGTGATGCCCGCATGGAGGGACGGAATGGAGAATTCTGCTATGGAAAGGGCCCTGATCCATGTATTCATCCAGTTTCCCCAAGGGAGTTTGGAGATTTGTGACAGGGTGTCGTCGGCTTCCCTCATATAGTGAGCTTCTAGGATTTGTTGGGTAACGAAGCCCCAGTTTCTGGCGTTTTCCGTGAGTTGACGGATAGTGTATTTAGTGGGCCAGTGGGGCTGGATGGCGCCAATGAGTTGGTTGGCCAAGTTTTGGATGTAGGGTGGTGTCTCAGTTTCTCCATTGGAGCATTGGACTTCCCAAAGGCAGGTATGTACTCTGAGGAGCCGGATAAAAGCCTCGAGGAGCTTCTGATCGTCTAATGGGGGGTTCATTGCTGACTCGAATGTGGTACTGGGGAAGATGGAGGGACAAAAAATGTATATGAGAATATAGTAAAGTACTAAATGAATTTCTAGTAAAGTTCCTAGTCAAGTTATAAATGAAGGATTACCACTTCGGGATACCCAGCAAAAGTGAGGCACGGGCCGGTTAGGAAAGAAAAGATTTGCCAGTGACCCTCCCTGTCTCACCCGACGGTTGAGCCAGTTTAAAGTAGAGGGACCAAAGGATGATCCGAAGATCGTGCACTGGCCTTCGACTTTCCCCGGTATATCCGTTGGTTGCAATCAGAATAAAGGTAAGTATGTAGGTAACAAAGGTAAGTATGTGGGTAACGGAGGTAAGTAGGTGGGTGGCGAAGGTGACAGGTGGGTAGTGGGGGTAAGTAAGTGGGTAGCGAAGGTAAGTATGTGGGTCACAAAGGTAAGTATGTGGGTCACAAAGGTAAGTATGTGGGTAACGAGTTTGTACTTAGAATTTTAGTGGTTTCCAATTGTTATGTTTGTTGCAGTATCTGTTTTCTTCCTTCCTTAGGGGACAAGGGTGACTCTTAGGAACTCTACCTCTTCTGTTTGAGGGGTTTTCCAGGTGGTATTCCATTGGACGAGGTGAGTAACTCAAAGGGGATTAGTATCGACTGAGGAGACAGTGGACAGTGGACCGTTTTGTACTAAACCGGTAGGTAGTAGATTGTAAGGGAATCAGGGTTAAGGGCGTCAGAACGCCGTAGAGGATTAGGATGGGGAGTTTTAGAAGAAGAAAGCTAGATTATCCTAAAATTTTCGAACACATCATCAGTAGTAGACCTTGGGATCATTGGGTGTTTCGGCCATTAAAACTAGACACCCTACCCAAGGGAGGCCCCACCGGGGTTGATCAAATCCCGGGGTGTGTTCGTTATCCAATTGGGATTAAATCCATGACTTTTAGCACCGGCGGAACTGGGCCTCCAGGTCACACCAGGGTAGAAGCCCAGGTGCAAGCCCATGTGGAGAACTCAGACGCCGGTGTAGCTATCCTATCCAGGTTCAAGATTAGTATTCTTCAAACACGTTTCTTGTTTTAATTCTAGGTTGAAAAGGATCCTTTTCTAAGGTAAGTACTTAAATTAGGTTTTTTTCGATTCCTTGAGAACATTTAGGGTGACAAATTACATGATATGAGATCATGGACTGTACGCTACGCAGGGGTCGGGATTCAACCTGCGTTCTATTCCAAGGTAATCCTGGAAGTTGGCAAGTTGAAGTAGAAAGAAGAGTCGAACTGGTTGAGTCTAAAATTGAGACTAAGGGGCTGGTTCCTGGGATTCCGTTGGGGATGGTGTTTCTTCTAGGCGGATCCCGGTCCAAGGGATGTTTGAGGAATTTGAAGGAGCCCAATGGGTTTGGGGGAGAAAGGGTCTAGGGTAATGACTAAGCAAGAACGGTCCTAGGTCCCGGTGCATCCGTGGCTTGGCCGCTAAAGCCGGTCCAAGGGATGTTTGAGGAATTTGAAGGAGCCCAATGGGTTTGGGGGAGAAAAGGTCTATGGTAATGACTAAGCAAGAACGGTCCTAGGTCCCGGTGCATCCTTGGCTTGGCCGCTAGGAATCGATCCAAGGGATGTGGAATTTAGGGGGTTTGAACAATTTGAAGGAGTCCAATGAGTTTGGGGGATTCTGTTCCAGATTCATCGTATGTGGTGCAAACTGGACTGTGTAGGGTGAGGCTAACCCTCATAGAAGACTGGGTGACGTTTAAGGTCCTGATACCCTGGACCACCCTTCCTGCGTGCATTGTTCCTAGAGTCGGAACCCAGGGGGGCCGCATACTTACCCCTTACCCCTCCAGACTGTTTGTTAACACCGCTAGGTTACCACAGTCCGAACAGGCAAGGCAGATGAACAGGAGTCTCCTTCTTCCAGGGTCGAGGCGAACGACGGCAGGTGACCTGGCTCCCGGACCTCCGCCACCCGCAAAGAGTCAAAGGGGAACCCAAGGGGACGGCACCAGAGGTGTCGCCACCATGGAACCCCCGAGACCCCCACGGGAAGCTAAAAGGCCAAACCCAGGCAGGGGAGACCCCCCGGAACAAGTAAGCCGTTTGGTAGTACCAGAGAGATACCACGTTTTCCGGCGAACCTGAAGCCAGGACATACATCCCCTTGAACTAACCCGGAGGAGAACCTCCAGGCCAGAACCTTGGGTGTCGGAGAGAACCCACCCAGGACAACCAGGACCAGCCCCGACAAAGCGTTGCCTTCCCGGCCGACCCGGGCAAGGAGGAAGACCGGCCAGCCATGGCAAAGCATTGCCTCCGGGTTCCTCCCTGGTCTCCCGACCAGCCAAGCCAACCATGCCGGCGTCCCGTACACCGCTCGACCCCGGAGCATGGCAGCAAGCTAAAGTTCCTTAAATCTACCGCATCAGTGCCCCAAATACACCGCACGACCCCTGATGTGGCATCTTTAAGGAAAAAGAAAAAAACAGAAAAAAACTCTAAAAACACTCTTTGAATCTACCATATCAGTGCCCCAAATACACCGCACGACCCCTGATATGGCATCTTCAAAAAGAAGCTAAGGGAATCCGTAAATGTATCATATCAGTGCCCCAAATACACCGCACGACTCCTGATATGATATCTTCACGAAGGTACTCACCGTAAAGACAGCCTCCGCGAGAAAGCATGCCGGTGCCTGTCGGTTTGGGCGAGGACTATCCTGAAACCAGTATTTTAAATCGCGGTTTCAACTTTTGTGGCAGGGTCCTCCCTCCCGGCCTTGATTTTAAAAAACCAACTAGCAGTCCAAATCCGTACAAAGTGTCAGGTGGGGGGTATATCGCAGAAACCTCCCTTTCTGTGGCGGTTTTACTTTTTGTGGCAGGGTCCTCCCTCCCGGCCCTGATTTTGGAAAACCGGCTAGCAGTCCAAATCCGTACAAAGTGTCAGGTGGGGGGTATATCGCAGAAACCTCCCTTTCTGTGGCGGTTTTAATTTTTGTGGCAGGGTCCTCCCTCCCGGCCCTGATTTTGGAAAACTGGTTAGCAGTCCAAATCCGTATAAAGTGTCAGGTGGGGGGTATATCGCAGAAACCTCCCTTTCTGTGGCGGTTTTAATTTTTGTGGCAGGGTCCTCCCTCCCGGTCCTGATTTTGGAAAACCTGCTAGCGGTCAACATCCGTACAAAGTGTCAGGCAGAGGGTATATCGCAGAAACCTCCCTTTCTGTCGCGGTTTTAATTTTTGCAGGAGGATCCCCCCTCCCGGCCCTGATTTTGGAAAACTAGCTAGCGGTCAACATCCGTACAAAGTGTCAGGCGAAGGGTATATCGCCAAAACCTCCCTTTCTGTCGCGGTTTTAATTTTTGTGGCAGGATCCTTCCTCCCGGCCCTGATTTTGGAAAACTAGCTAGCGGTCAACATCCGTACAAAGTGTCAGGCGAAGGGTATATCGCCAAAACCTCCCTTTCTGTCGCGGTTTTAATTTTTGTGGCAGGATCCCTCCTCCCGGCCCTGATTTTGGAAAACTAGCTAGCGGTCAACATCCGTACAAAGTGTCAGGCAGAGGGTATATCGCAGAAACCTCCCTTTCTGTCGCGGTTTTACTTTTTGTGGCCAGATACCCCCTCCCGGCCCTGATTTTGGAAAACTGGCCAGCGGTCCAAATCCGTACAAAGTGTCAGGCAGAGGGTATATCGCAGAAACCTCCCTTTCTGTCGCGGTTTTAATTTTTGTGGCCGGATACCCCTTCCCGGCCCTGATTTTGGAAAACTAGCTAGCGGTCCAAATCCGTACAAAGTGTCAGGCAGAGGGTATATCGCAGAAACCTCCCTTTCTGTCGCGGTTTTAATTTTTGTGGCCGGATACCCCTTCCCGGCCCTGATTTTGGAAAACTAGCTAGCGGTCCAAATCCGTACAAAGTGTCAGGCAGAGGGTATATCGCAGAAGCCTCCCTTTCTGTCGCGGTTTTAATTTTTGTGGCCGGATACCCCTTCCCGGCCCTGATTTTGGAAAACTAGCTAGCGGTCCAAATCCGTACAAAGTGTCAGGCAGAGGGTATATCGCAGAAACCTCCCTTTCTGTCGCGGTTTTAATTTTTGTGGCCGGATACCCCTTCCCGGCCCTGATTTTGGAAAACTAGCTAGCGGTCCAAATCCGTACAAAGTGTCAGGCAGAGGGTATATCGCAGAAACCTCCCTTTCTGTCGCGGTTTTAATTTTTGTGGCCGGATACCCCTTCCCGGCCCTGATTTTGGAAAACTAGCTAGCGGTCCAAATCCGTACAAAGTGTCAGGCAGAGGGTATATCGCAGAAACCTCCCTTTCTGTCGCGGTTTTAATTTTTGTGGCCGGATACCCCTTCCCGGCCCTGATTTTGGAAAACTAGCTAGCGGTCCAAATCCGTACAAAGTGTCAGGCAGAGGGTATATCGCAGAAACCTCCCTTTCTGTCGCGGTTTTAATTTTTGTGGCCGGATACCCCCTCCCGGCCCTGATTTTGGAAAACTAGCTAGCGGTCCAAATCCGTACAAAGTGTCAGGCAGAGGGTATATCGCAGAAACCTCCCTTTCTGTCGCGGTTTTAATTTTTGTGGCCGGATACCCCTTCCTGGCCCTGATTTTGGAAAACTAGCTAGCGGTCCAAATCCGTACAAAGTGTCAGGCAGAGGGTATATCGCAGAAGCCTCCCTTTCTGTCGCGGTTTTAATTTTTGTGGCCGGATACCCCTTCCCGGTCCTGATTTTGGAAAACTAGCTAGCGGTCCAAATCCGTACAAAGTGTCAGGCAGAGGGTATATCGCAGAAACCTCCCTTTCTGTCGCGGTTTTAATTATTCGGACCGGAACCATCCCATTGGCCAAATTGGACCAAGGTTTGTTAGCTAAGCCAAGGTGGGTGAGAGGTCCTATTGTGACCCGAGAAAGGGTTAAGGTAACTAAACGTCCTTTACTATCGCGGTTTTGATATTTCAGACCGGTACTTACCAGTACAGGTGAGTAGAAGGGTCTATTGAAGCTTGAAGATAAAAAAGGATAAGTGAATATGTGAGAAGGAACTGAAGTAGTCTAGCCTAAAGGGGTTTCAACTTT
>NW_028155231.1:59550-82050 GCF_905171665.1 Trachurus trachurus | reverse complement strand
CGAGGGGCCGGTGGATTCGAGGGGTTAGGGCCGTCAAGGTGGGGTTAAGATTGGGTTAAGATAGGATGTTTGCAAGCGAATACCTGATGCTAAAGGAGGGGTTCAGTGAGTTTGATGTGGTAGGAGACTCAGTGAGATTGGAGGTGAGTGCAGGATTTCGGATATGAGGATCGAGGTAAGTATTGAGTTGGAGATTGAGGAAAGAGGTAAGTAAAGAATTTAAGGATCGGAAAGTAGGGTCGGAAGGGGTCAACGGTTGGAGATTGAGCCGAGATGAACTGTCGGAAGGTGGAAAATTCGAGGAGGTAGGGCTGTGTCCCTTCGGGTTAGGATTAAGGTGGATTGTGCAGGTGGAAATGTAGTGACCACGAAAGGATTGGGTGAGCGTCTCCGAGTAAGGGCCTCGGGTAGGTGTTGTAGGGTCGGAAAATCGGAAGTGACCGGTAACCCAGTGGAGGATCGATGTCCGGAAAAGCGTTGGATGGTAATGATATTCATAAGGTGGGATAACAAGGGGCCGGTGGATTCGAGGGGTTAGGGCCGTCAAGGTGGGTTTAAGATAGGATGTTTGCGAGTGATTACCTGATGCTAAAGGAGGGGTTCATTGAGGCTGATGTAGTAGGAGACTCGGTGAAGTTGGAGGTGAGTGCAGAGCTTAGGACTGAGGATTGAGGTAAGTATTGAGTGTGAGATTGAGGATAGAGGTAAATAAGAGTTAAGGGATCGGAAAGTGGGGACGGAAGGGGTCGGCGGTTGGAGACAGAGCCAAGATGAACTGTCCGAAGGTGGGAAAATCCGAGGAGGTAAGGCTGTGTCCCTTAAGTTTAGGATTAAGGTGGATTGCGCAGGTGGAAATGTAGCAACATGAAAGGGTTGGGCGAGCGTAACCTAGTAGGGGTATCGGATAGGAGTTGTATGGTCGGATGCATAGATGGAACTATAGCGATCAAGGGGGAGTTGAAGTTAGTTGAGTAAAGGGTTAGGAGTCTAATGGTTAAGGTTAGGGATAAAAGAAGGTGTGTTATTATCCAGCACATGGGGGATGCAGATTGGGAGGATCGAGGACAGATTCTATAGAGGGTTAGGATCAGGGGCCGGTACTGGGGTAAGGTTTGGTACAAAGGTTAAGGTTAGGATTAGGCACCTACGTGAGAACTGGGTAAGGACGGATTAATGATGGTTTCGTTAAGTAGGAAGGGTGGGTTGGCAGGTAAGGAGGGAGGAGAGAGGAGAAGTGCCAATAGATAGTAATTAGAGACGTGGTTCCGAAATTAGTGTTTGCTTAGTGCTAACGGGAGAGAAACAATGAAGTATTGATATGGGCCCTTGGAGGGGGAAAGGAAAACTTAAGGGATTCTAATTCGGTTATGTGGTATACTTACCAAATAAGTGGCGGTTGCGAGGGAGTCCTTAAGTGAGCCAGCTTTTGGTGATTCTTGCAGTCCTCCGGCTGGGTCCCGATGTTCCTCCGAAGGTTGTCCGCTTGCTGGAGGTGGACTTTAAAGTATTCGGGCTTGTGATGTAATGTAAGTTTATTGGGCCTGGGGATTAGGGACCGGATTTTCATTGCACACTGGACACTTTCGGTTCTTTTAAGGTATTGAGTAAGAGGTGAATGATTGGTAAGTGTCCAACAGTATTCCAAGTTTGGACGAAAGTGGGTTCAAAGTCTGGATGACGAGGATAATAGTGAGAACGGAAACCAGAATGTAAACTAAATGAGAGTAAAAATTAGGATGGGTAATAAGAATGAGAATGAGAAGGGTCCGCCTCAGAATTGTGGTTGGAACCGACCAAAGTCAGCTATTCACAGAGTATCCTCATCGGAGGCCCTCACTCATCCTTTCTTTATTGAATATCTTTACATATTTACAATACAAAACTTGTTTCAGGAGAACATAATCGAACTATAATACAACTATAACACAAGTATAGTACATTATAAAACGACATTAAAGGTATAGAATGAACTTCTGTAGTCGTTGAGTCCTTTGTTCTACTCGTGGCGACCGGTAGGTATTGTTTAGTTCTAGAACTCTTGAGGTAACTATCCCTTTCTTCTTTTTTCAGGTAACGGAACTGAAGAAGCATCGTGGAATATTTCCGCCCAGGTAAGCGTTAATAATGAACATTTTCAGAACCTATCCATGGGCGGCAAGAGGAACAATCCAGGTAAGTAAAAGTGAGTAAAGGTATGTAAGGTAAGTATAAACTGCTGATTTGTAACGATGAATCAGCTTGGTGGACGGGTGTCCCGGTCCATGTCAGGTAGTGCTCCTGAGGGATTTCTCGAATAGGAGGAGTCTTGTATTGAGGTGCCGTCGATAAGGAAGTGGATGGCGTGACCTTCTGTTCATATTATGACAGATGATTCTGGCTGTCATTTTCAAGATTCCCTTGTTTTTAACATTAGGGCCTCATATTGAGGCCCGATGGAGCCCAACAGTTGAGGTGGTCAATCCAGAGTTTCTCCGCTCGTCTTCTGGCTGGGGTGGACCATCCTGCCCTGGATTCTAGGCCTCCTATCCGAAAGTTGTGGAACCCGTGTTCCCTAAAGTGCTGAACCAGTAGAGATCCTGGTTTCTTGTTCTGGCGGATGTTGTGCCCATGTGAGTGCATCCGGTCACGGATCGACCCCTTTGTTTGTCCCACATATTGTTTGTGACACTTTGCACAAACCACCAGGTACACGCAGTTGATGGATCGAAGTCCTAGGAAAGTATGGGTCCTTATCCTGTCGTTTGAACCCTCCCGACGAACTATCCTGGACGCTGTGGCCCTGTTGTTTTGTGTCCCGAACTTTAATCTGGCCCTGACCAAAAGGTCCTGCAGGTTGGGATTTTTCTTATAGGCTATTAGTGGACGGAATTTTTGGACCATGGAAGAGTGATGGAGGATTCTATGAAAGTTGGTCTTTAGTTTTTTCGCGAGTCGTATCGCTAAGGGCGAATAGGTCAAGACCAAGGGGATAGGTTGTTTGGTTCCTATGAGAACATTCTGTTGGGAGGAGGAGGAGGAGGAGGCGGCGGCGGCAATGTCGGAAGGGACCGGTGAAGGGTGAGGGTTCGGGGGGACTTGAGGCTGAGATTGCGGTAAAGAGGTGGGGTCAGGGGTACCAGGAGGAGGGAAAACCTCCTTGGCTACTTTCCTTAAAAAAGGTCTTGGGTAGCCCCTTCTACGGAGTGCTGAAAACAGAGTGTGGGTTGCCTCTTTGCAGTCCTCATCCCTAGTGCAGATTCTCTTAAATCGGAGTAATTGGGACCTGACTACACCTCGAAAGGTGTGGCGGGGGTGAAAACTGTGGCGATGTAGAAGGGCGTGGGAGTCTGTAGGTTTAAAGAAAACCTTAGTGTCAAGCCTGCCGGATTGAGGGAAAGAGGGGCCTTTAAAGGTCGTAGTGTCCAAAAAGTTGATTGTGGAGCGGTCCAATTGGGGTTTCAGGTTGATGGCCGGGTGGTGGTTGTTCAGTGTTTGAACGAAGTTCTGGAACTCTTCCTGGGAGTGCTCCCAGATACCCCAAATGTCATCTAAGTACCTGAGATAGACTAGGGGCCGTTTCTGACACTTTTGTAGTGCTGACTTTTCCCAGCTGGCCATGTAAATATCAGCATAGGCCGGGGAGAACCGTTTACCCATCGCGGTTCCTTTAATTTGTAGGTAAGTGGATCCGTTGAAGTCAAAATCATTAGAGGTAAGGTTAATGTGAAGAAGCTCAAGCAGGATCTTATCCGGTCGGGTCGGATCCGGGTTTTGTGCAAGGTGTTCTCGGACAGCCTTCATCCCCATGTCCGTTTCTATGTTTGTGTACAGGTTTTCAACGTCCATGGTAAACAAGAAGCAGTCCATTGGTAGCTGGAGGGATCTTACTATGGTAAGAAAGTGATTTGTATCCTTTATGTAGCTTGGATGTGAATGTGACAGGGGGTTTAAGTAATGATCAATCAGTTCAGCCGAACCATATGATTCACTTCCGCAGTCCGAGACAATTGGGCGGCCTGGGGGCATCCTATCGGGAATGGGCCATGTGTTACGGGGTTTGTGGATTTTGGGAAGGAGGTAGAACAGTCTTTTTCTCGGGGGATCTCGTCCTTTTAGGTAAAGAAGTGATTTGGCCGTGAGGTGTCCCTGTCTTTTTAATTTGTCCAGTAGTTCTCGAATTTTAGGTGTGGTTTGGGGGACTAAGGGTTTAGTCAGAGGGCGGTAATAGAGGGGATTCTGGAGTTGGTTGAGGGCCTCTTTGATGTAGTCTTGTTTGTCCATAATGACAACTGAGGACCCTTTGTCCGCAGGTTTGATTACTATGGACTCCTCGGACTGTAGCTCTTCTATTGCCCTGGTTTCTGCAGTACTGAGATTAGGGATACTCTCCGTCCATTGGGACTTGTTGGCCGTGTGGTTGTCCCGATCGATGAGGTCAAAGAGTACCGGGGGAAGAGTATCCCTTGGTGGTTCCCAGAGGGAAGGGAGACGGAATGGTGGAGGGTTTTGGTCCCGGGGAGTTTTTTCGAAATGGGAAGCTAATTTTAGACGTCTGTGATATTGGGAGAGATCTGCTCTGCATTGGTTCCGTATGCCTTTGGACCTTGTGGGGGAGGGGATAAAGGAAAGGCCCCTGTTCAGGAGGGACAGTTGGGCATGGGAGGGTCGGAAGAACGTTGAAAGATTTATCACTGATTCGAACTGTCGGGTGGGTGGCACGGGAGGGGGAGTCTGTCGAATAAAAAAGTCTCCCAATGTTCCCAAATGGCTCTGGCCGTGGATGGGGTCCAGTGTATCTGGTCTGTGAGAGTGGTGAAGCTTGACATGGGCAAGCGGGGGATGGCATTTCCTTTTTGTTTCTCTTTGATAATATCATTGAGAGTTCTGATGTTATTCTTCTGGGTCCAGTGTAGGAAAGGCGAGAAATTGATTAGGGGCATGTAGACCGTGGCCCTCGGGAAGGTCGTCTTCGCTGCCCCCAGTAGGCGAGAGACTGAGTCCCTCATGAGGGTTGGGTTGGTCTGCTCCCTGTCATTCAGGCCGAAGCTGAGTATGACTCCAAGGACCTCGTCCGAGGTCGGGGTTTTGTTTCGGATAATGTGTGTCCCATGGTATATTTTTGCCCCTGGGTAGGATTCAACTTGGATATCTGGGTTATGGATCAGGGGTAGTCTGCTGATATTGGAATCCCCGATAACCAAAAATGGGCGTGTTGGAGACAATGTCCAATTGGTCATTTTGGAACCGTTATGTTCATTTCTGTGGAACAGAGGTAAGTATTCTTCTTTTCTTTCTTTTGGATTTTCCAGGAGAGTGTGCCATGTACGGGAAAATGTGCCTGCGCCAGAGGAGGATGGCTCCTGACGATCCGGGGCTATTGCGGTTAGGGTTAGGGTTAGGGGTTAGGGTTAGGGTTAGGGTTAGGGTTAGGGTTAGGGTTAGGGTTAGGGTTAGAGGAACAGGGGTGTTAGCCACGATTAGACACTTGAGGATTAGACACTTTTTGAATAACTTTTGAAGGGAAGGTCGTAGAGACTCGGGATTGGTCTTAAATTGTTCCTGGTAGTCGATATAGTGGGGGTAGATGTCCTCATTTCGTGTCTAGGACGTTCCTATCAAAAGTGTCCCATAGGTTAGGGGGTTTTCGCGATCGTGGTTCGTTGAACCACGAGGTTATAACTGTTGATAGGAAGGTCGTAGAGACATGAAACCAAGCTCTACCCCCCTCAACCACGGCATGGGCTTTCGATTGGTGTGCGTCATTAGGCCCCACCCACTTCCGGTCCGGAAGTAGCATGATTATCTCAGGAACAAAAGGTCGTAGAGACACATGGGTGGTGTCATCGTGTTCCTGGTGGTCGATATAGTGGGGGTAGACACCAATTAGAAGTTTGTGGGCGTTACCGTTGGTAAGTTGTGGGCGTGGTTTAGGTCGGATAGTGAAATTTTCCTAAGTGTTACATATGTTAGTGAAAGTGAGGAAACCACTTAGGAGCACGAATCAGGCAATTTCCTGAGCCTGGAAAAGTCGGACCGGAAGTGGCCATATCTCGGCCCAGGAAGGTCCGCGAGCCACATGTTTGGTGTCAACGTGTCGGGCGTGGCCGAGTTAGTGGGTGTAGACACCACTTGTAAGTTTGTGGGAGTCACCGTTGGTGAGTTATGGGCGTTGCAAAAATCCCCATAGGAATACATGTAAAATGTGAAAAATGTGAAAATTTGACAAAGTGTCACAGGCAAAAAGCACCCCACAGAAAGTGTTTTAGAGCACGTTTCAGACCATTTGGAGTCGATAGGTACCTATAAAAAAAGTTGAAAATTTTGTGAAAAAGTATGTAAAAGTTGACAAAGTGCCATTTTGAGGGTTAGGGTTAGGGTTAGGGTTAGGGTTAGGGTTAGGGGGGGGGTTAGGGTTAGGGTTAGGGTTAGGGTTAGGGGGTTAGGGTTAGGGTTAGGAACAGGGGTGTTAGCCACGATTAGACACTTGAGGATAAGGGATAAGTGCCACTTTTGAAATCGCTGCCCATTTGCCTGTGAGCATCTGAGAGACTAGAGATTCCGGCTACCCCCCCATTATCGGCCAAAAGATTTCGATTGAGACCGGTCCCGAGTCTCTAGGCCACTCCCACCGGAAGTTATGGCCAAAAAAGGGGTATTTCCAGAGTTTTTGGGGTGCCCATTTTTCCCCTTAAGTGCTCATTAGTTGAGACTCCGCCTACCCCCCCATTATCGACCACGCCCGATCGATAGAGACCGGAACCAAGTCTGTGCGACATTCCTATGAAAAGTTATGGGCCAATCAAAATCCCCCATAGGAATGAATGGGGAAGTGTGAAAAATCGCCTAAGTGCCACATGGTCATATGTATGGGGGGGCGGTCCTCAGGAAACCTGACCACTATATGTTTCAGGCAATTCTGAACGTGATTGGTCGAGCACCGGAAGTGATTTCGATGGTCACCAAAATGGGTCATGTTGGGTATGTACAGAGAGGTCTCGAGTAGACAAGTGCCTGGACTGGGGTGTGGGGTCAGTGGGACATTGCGTTGGTGAGATATCGCGAGAAGTGTGTTTTGCGACATAGTGAAAAATCGCCTAAGTGCCACAGGGTACTATGTATGGGTGGGCGGTCCCCAGGAAAGTTGACCACTATACGTTTCAGGCAATTCTGAACGTGATTGGTCCAGCACCGGAAGTGATTTTGATGGTCACCGAAATGGGTCATGTTGGGTATCCCCAGAGAGGTCTCGAGTAGACAAGTGCCTGGACTGGGGTGTGAGGTCAGTGGGACATAGCGTTGGCCAGATATCGCGAGAAGTGTGTTTTGCGACATAGTGAAAAATCGCCTAAGTGCCACAGGGTACTATGTATGGGTGGGCGGTCCCCAGGAAAGTTGACCACTATACGTTTCAGGCAATTCTGAACGTGATTGGTCCAGCACCGGAAGTGATTTTGATGGTCACCGAAATGGGTCATGTTGGGTATCTCCAGAGAGGTCTCGAGTAGACAAGTGCCTGGACTGGGGTGTGAGGTCAGTGGGACATTGCGTTGGCCAGATATCGCGAGAAGTGTGTTTTGCGACATAGTGAAAAATCGCCTAAGTGCCACAGGGTACTATGTATGGGATGGACTTCCCCAGGAAACCACTTAGGAGCACGAATCAGGCAATTTCCTTTCTTTGTAAAAGTCGGACCGGAAGTGTCCATATCTCGGCCCAGGAAGGTCCGCGGGCCACATGTTGGGTGTCTCCTTGAAGGTCTTGCTGAGAGGAATCCATAGACATATCAACCATTTCCCTAACCTTAACCGTTGGTGAGTTATGGCCAAAAGCGCATATTTGCGTGTTTAGATGAAAGGGCATATAAGAGCGGGTGGTTAGGGTTAGGGTTAGGGGGGTTAGGTTATGAAAATTTGTCAGAGTGATGTCGAAGGCCGTCAGGCCGTAGACATCACTCAAAACGAAGTGCACTCTCCATACTCGGACGCCCACTCCAAGTTCCCAAGGCCCAGACCACCAATGATGATGTGGTGTTGTAGCACAGACATTTAAATAGTTTATTTCCCCACCACAAAAGTGGTTGGGGTTTCAAAAAATTAAGACATATAGTCTTTAATGTAGATCAGCGTTGCAACGTTTCGGCTTCTATCAAGGGTTAGGGTTAGGGTTAGGGTTAGGGTTAGGGTTAGGATAAGGGATAAGTGCCACTTTTGAAATCGCTGCCCATTTGCCTGTGAGCATCTGAGAGACTAGAGATTAGGGTTAGGGTTAGGGGTTAGGGTTAGGATATAGGAAGAGTGCCACTTTTGAAATCGTTGCTCATTTGCCTGTGAGCATCTGAGAGACTAGAGATTCCGGCTACCCCCCCATTATCGGCCAAAAGATTTCGATTGAGACCGGTCCCGAGTCTCTAGGCCACTCCCACCGGAAGTTATGGCCAAAAAAGGGGTATTTCCAGAGTTTTTGGGGTGCTCATTTTTCCCCTTAAGTGCTCATTAGTTGAGACTCCGCCTACCCCCCCATTATCGACCACGCCCGATCGATAGAGACCGGAACCAAGTCTGTGGGACATTCCTATAAAAAGTTATGGGCCAATCAAAATCCCCCATAGGAATGAATGGGGAAGTGTGAAAAATCGACTAAGTGCCACATGGTCATATGTATGGGGGGGCGGTCCTCAGGAAACCTGACCACTATATGTTTCAGGCAATTCTGAACATGATTGGTCGAGCACCGGAAGTGATTTTGATGGTCACCGAAATGGGTCATGTTGGGTATGTACAGAGAGGTCTCGAGTAGACAAGTGCCTGGACTGGGGTGTGAGGTCAGTGGGACATAGCGTTGGCCAGATATCGCGAGAAGTGTGTTTTGCGATATAGTGAAAAATCGCCTAAGTGCCACAGGGTACTATGTATGGGTGGGCGGTCCCCAGGAAAGTTGACCACTATACGTTTCAGGCAATTCTGAACGTGATTGGTCGAGCACTTTGATGGTCACCGAAATGGGTCATGTTGGGTATCTCCAGAGAGGTCTCGAGTAGACAAGTGCCTGGACTGGGGTGTGAGGTCAGTGGGACATTGCGTTGGCCAGATATCGCGAGAAGTGTGTTTTGCGACATAGTGAAAAATCGCCTAAGTGTTACAGGGTACTATGTATGGGATGGACTTCCCCAGGAAACCACTTAGGAGCACGAATCAGGCAATTTCCTGAGCCTGGAAAAGTCGGCCCGGAAGTGGCCATATCTCGGCCCAGGAAGGTCCGCGGGCCACATGTTGGGTGTCTAAAAAAAGGTCTTGACGAGAGGAATCCATAGATACTTGAACCACTGTCCTAGCATGAAGCGTTGTCGAGTTATAAGCAAAAGCGCATATTTGCGACTTTTATTTTAATCTAATACAAAGCGGGTGATCACTAGTTCATATCTCTGGCTAGGAATGTGCTAGAGACGTGGGACAAAGTTCTACGGAAAGCCACGGACCTCAGCTATCCAGAAAAATAAAGTCCGACGTCACTTTCTATATTTCCGCTAGTAGTTTTTTGCAGTTAAAGTATAAAAGGACTCTTTGGTTGTGCCCTGGTGGTCCTATGGACTCTGGGGATTGGGTCTAGCCAGCTGGTCTACTACTGCCTTACCAAACAGCAGTAGACCAGCTGGCTAGACCCAATCCCCAGAGTCCATAGGACCACCAGGGCACGTAAGCCCCCACGCCACGACAAGGCAGAGTCCATGTGGGGGTTTTTGTGTGAATGGGGTGTGTTTGTGTGGGTGCTATGTACCAATAAAAGTGTAATATGAGTGGATGCAGTGTTTGACAATGTAAATGTTAGTGTTTGTGTGGCTGCTATGTACCAATAAAAGTGTAATATGAGTGGATGCAGTGTGGGTGTATGAAAATAAAAGAAAAACAACTTAAATAGGGGCTCCAAAAGGGAACCTAATCCAGGCCTAAGACCTTTTGAAGGCCTACTGTCCGTCCCTCAACCGTTGGCATTGGTTTTGAAACGCCTTTTTGGAACGGTACGGTATCTCCAATGCCTGGCACTTGCGCACGTACTCGGAGTAGTAGGGTTAGGGTTAGGGTTAGGGTTAGGGTTAGGGTTAGGGTTAGGGTTAGGGTTAGGGTTAGGGTTAGGGTTAGGGTTAGGGTTAGGGTTAGGATATAGGAAGAGTGCCACTTTTGAAATCGTTGCCCATTTGCCTGTGAGCATCTGAGAGACTAGAGATTCCGGCTACCCCCCCATTATCGGCCAAAAGATTTCGATTGAGACCGGTCCCGAGTCTCTAGGCCACTCCCACCGGAAGTTATGGCCAAAAAAGGGGTATTTCCAGAGTTTTTGGGGTGCCCATTTTTCCCCTTAAGTGCTCATTAGTTGAGACTCCGCCTACCCCCCCATTATCGACCACGCCCGATCGATAGAGACCGGAACCAAGTCTGTGCGACATTCCTATGAAAAGTTATGGGCCAATCAAAATCCCCCATAGGAATGAATGGGGAAGTGTGAAAAATCGCCTAAGTGCCACATGGTCATATGTATGGGGGGGCGGTCCTCAGGAAACCTGACCACTATATGTTTCAGGCAATTCTGAACGTGATTGGTCGAGCACCGGAAGTGATTTCGATGGTCACCAAAATGGGTCATGTTGGGTATGTACAGAGAGGTCTCGAGTAGACAAGTGCCTGGACTGGGGTGTGGGGTCAGTGGGACATTGCGTTGGTGAGATATCGCGAGAAGTGTGTTTTGCGACATAGTGAAAAATCGCCTAAGTGCCACAGGGTACTATGTATGGGTGGGCGGTCCCCAGGAAAGTTGACCACTATACGTTTCAGGCAATTCTGAACGTGATTGGTCCAGCACCGGAAGTGATTTTGATGGTCACCGAAATGGGTCATGTTGGGTATCCCCAGAGAGGTCTCGAGTAGACAAGTGCCTGGACTGGGGTGTGAGGTCAGTGGGACATAGCGTTGGCCAGATATCGCGAGAAGTGTGTTTTGCGACATAGTGAAAAATCGCCTAAGTGCCACAGGGTACTATGTATGGGTGGGCGGTCCCCAGGAAAGTTGACCACTATACGTTTCAGGCAATTCTGAACGTGATTGGTCCAGCACCGGAAGTGATTTTGATGGTCACCGAAATGGGTCATGTTGGGTATCTCCAGAGAGGTCTCGAGTAGACAAGTGCCTGGACTGGGGTGTGAGGTCAGTGGGACATTGCGTTGGCCAGATATCGCGAGAAGTGTGTTTTGCGACATAGTGAAAAATCGCCTAAGTGCCACAGGGTACTATGTATGGGATGGACTTCCCCAGGAAACCACTTAGGAGCACGAATCAGGCAATTTCCTTTCTTTGTAAAAGTCGGACCGGAAGTGTCCATATCTCGGCCCAGGAAGGTCCGCGGGCCACATGTTGGGTGTCTCCTTGAAGGTCTTGCTGAGAGGAATCCATAGACATATCAACCATTTCCCTAACCTTAACCGTTGGTGAGTTATGGCCAAAAGCGCATATTTGCGTGTTTAGATGAAAGGGCATATAAGAGCGGGTGGTTAGGGTTAGGGTTAGGGGGGTTAGGTTATGAAAATTTGTCAGAGTGATGTCGAAGGCCGTCAGGCCGTAGACATCACTCAAAACGAAGTGCACTCTCCATACTCGGACGCCCACTCCAAGTTCCCAAGGCCCAGACCACCAATGATGATGTGGTGTTGTAGCACAGACATTTAAATAGTTTATTTCCCCACCACAAAAGTGGTTGGGGTTTCAAAAAATTAAGACATATAGTCTTTAATGTAGATCAGCGTTGCAACGTTTCGGCTTCTATCAAGGGTTAGGGTTAGGGTTAGGGTTAGGGTTAGGGTTAGGATAAGGGATAAGTGCCACTTTTGAAATCGCTGCCCATTTGCCTGTGAGCATCTGAGAGACTAGAGATTAGGGTTAGGGTTAGGGGTTAGGGTTAGGATATAGGAAGAGTGCCACTTTTGAAATCGTTGCCCATTTGCCTGTGAGCATCTGAGAGACTAGAGATTCCGGCTACCCCCCCATTATCGGCCAAAAGATTTCGATTGAGACCGGTCCCGAGTCTCTAGGCCACTCCCACCGGAAGTTATGGCCAAAAAAGGGGTATTTCCAGAGTTTTTGGGGTGCCCATTTTTCCCCTTAAGTGCTCATTAGTTGAGACTCCGCCTACCCCCCCATTATCGACCACGCCCGATCGATAGAGACCGGAACCAAGTCTGTGGGACATTCCTATCAAAAGTTATGGGCCAATCAAAATCCCCCATAGGAATGAATGGGGAAGTGTGAAAAATCGCCTAAGTGCCACATGGTCATATGTATGGGGGGGCGGTCCTCAGGAAACCTGACCACTATATGTTTCAGGCAATTCTGAACGTGATTGGTCGAGCACCGGAAGTGATTTTGATGGTCACCGAAATGGGTCATGTTGGGTATGTACAGAGAGGTCTCGAGTAGACAAGTGCCTGGACTGGGGTGTGAGGTCAGTGGGACATAGCGTTGGCCAGATATCGCGAGAAGTGTGTTTTGCGATATAGTGAAAAATCGCCTAAGTGCCACAGGGTACTATGTATGGGTGGGCGGTCCCCAGGAAAGTTGACCACTATATGTTTCAGGCAATTCTGAACGTGATTGGTCGAGCACTTTGATGGTCACCGAAATGGGTCATGTTGGGTATCTCCAGAGAGGTCTCGAGTAGACAAATGCCTGGACTGGGGTGTGAGGTCAGTGGGACATTGCGTTGGCCAGATATCGCGAGAAGTGTGTTTTGCGACATAGTGAAAAATCGCCTAAGTGTTACAGGGTACTATGTATGGGATGGACTTCCCCAGGAAACCACTTAGGAGCACGAATCAGGCAATTTCCTGAGCCTGGAAAAGTCGGCCCGGAAGTGGCCATATCTCGGCCCAGGAAGGTCCGCGGGCCACATGTTGGGTGTCTAAAAAAAGGTCTTGACGAGAGGAATCCATAGATACTTGAACCACTGTCCTAGCATGAAGCGTTGTCGAGTTATAAGCAAAAGCGCATATTTGCGACTTTTATTTTAATCTAATACAAAGCGGGTGATCACTAGTTCATATCTCTGGCTAGGAATGTGCTAGAGACGTGGGACAAAGTTCTACGGAAAGCCACGGACCTCAGCTATCCAGAAAAATAAAGTCCGACGTCACTTTCTATATTTCCGCTAGTAGTTTTTTGCAGTTAAAGTATAAAAGGACTCTTTGGTTGTGCCCTGGTGGTCCTATGGACTCTGGGGATTGGGTCTAGCCAGCTGGTCTACTACTGCCTTACCAAACAGCAGTAGACCAGCTGGCTAGACCCAATCCCCAGAGTCCATAGGACCACCAGGGCACGTAAGCCCCCACGCCACGACAAGGCAGAGTCCATGTGGGGGTTTTTGTGTGAATGGGGTGTGTTTGTGTGGGTGCTATGTACCAATAAAAGTGTAATATGAGTGGATGCAGTGTTTGACAATGTAAATGTTAGTGTTTGTGTGGCTGCTATGTACCAATAAAAGTGTAATATGAGTGGATGCAGTGTGGGTGTATGAAAATAAAAGAAAAACAACTTAAATAGGGGCTCCAAAAGGGAACCTAATCCAGGCCTAAGACCTTTTGAAGGCCTACTGTCCGTCCCTCAACCGTTGGCATTGGTTTTGAAACGCCTTTTTGGAACGGTACGGTATCTCCAATGCCTGGCACTTGCGCACGTACTCGGAGTAGTAGGGTTAGGGTTAGGGTTAGGGTTAGGGTTAGGGTTAGGGTTAGGGTTAGGGTTAGGGTTAGGGTTAGGGTTAGGGTTAGGGTTAGGGTTAGGATATAGGAAGAGTGCCACTTTTGAAATCGTTGCTCATTTGCCTGTGAGCATCTGAGAGACTAGAGATTCCGGCTACCCCCCCATTATCGGCCAAAAGATTTCGATTGAGACCGGTCCCGAGTCTCTAGGCCACTCCCACCGGAAGTTATGGCCAAAAAAGGGGTATTTCCAGAGTTTTTGGGGTGCCCATTTTTCCCCTTAAGTGCTCATTAGTTGAGACTCCGCCTACCCCCCCATTATCGACCACGCCCGATCGATAGAGACCGGAACCAAGTCTGTGGGACATTCCTATCAAAAGTTATGGGCCAATCAAAATCCCCCATAGGAATGAATGGGGAAGTGTGAAAAATCGCCTAAGTGCCACATGGTCATATGTATGGGGGGGCGGTCCTCAGGAAACCTGACCACTATATGTTTCAGGCAATTCTGAACGTGATTGGTCGAGCACCGGAAGTGATTTTGATGGTCACCGAAATGGGTCATGTTGGGTATGTACAGAGAGGTCTCGAGTAGACAAGTGCCTGGACTGGGGTGTGAGGTCAGTGGGACATAGCGTTGGCCAGATATCGCGAGAAGTGTGTTTTGCGATATAGTGAAAAATCGCCTAAGTGCCACAGGGTACTATGTATGGGTGGGCGGTCCCCAGGAAAGTTGACCACTATATGTTTCAGGCAATTCTGAACGTGATTGGTCGAGCACTTTGATGGTCACCGAAATGGGTCATGTTGGGTATCTCCAGAGAGGTCTCGAGTAGACAAATGCCTGGACTGGGGTGTGAGGTCAGTGGGACATTGCGTTGGCCAGATATCGCGAGAAGTGTGTTTTGCGACATAGTGAAAAATCGCCTAAGTGTTACAGGGTACTATGTATGGGATGGACTTCCCCAGGAAACCACTTAGGAGCACGAATCAGGCAATTTCCTGAGCCTGGAAAAGTCGGCCCGGAAGTGGCCATATCTCGGCCCAGGAAGGTCCGCGGGCCACATGTTGGGTGTCTAAAAAAAGGTCTTGACGAGAGGAATCCATAGATACTTGAACCACTGTCCTAGCATGAAGCGTTGTCGAGTTATAAGCAAAAGCGCATATTTGCGACTTTTATTTTAATCTAATACAAAGCGGGTGATCACTAGTTCATATCTCTGGCTAGGAATGTGCTAGAGACGTGGGACAAAGTTCTACGGAAAGCCACGGACCTCAGCTATCCAGAAAAATAAAGTCCGACGTCACTTTCTATATTTCCGCTAGTAGTTTTTTGCAGTTAAAGTATAAAAGGACTCTTTGGTTGTGCCCTGGTGGTCCTATGGACTCTGGGGATTGGGTCTAGCCAGCTGGTCTACTACTGCCTTACCAAACAGCAGTAGACCAGCTGGCTAGACCCAATCCCCAGAGTCCATAGGACCACCAGGGCACGTAAGCCCCCACGCCACGACAAGGCAGAGTCCATGTGGGGGTTTTTGTGTGAATGGGGTGTGTTTGTGTGGGTGCTATGTACCAATAAAAGTGTAATATGAGTGGATGCAGTGTTTGACAATGTAAATGTTAGTGTTTGTGTGGCTGCTATGTACCAATAAAAGTGTAATATGAGTGGATGCAGTGTGGGTGTATGAAAATAAAAGAAAAACAACTTAAATAGGGGCTCCAAAAGGGAACCTAATCCAGGCCTAAGACCTTTTGAAGGCCTACTGTCCGTCCCTCAACCGTTGGCATTGGTTTTGAAACGCCTTTTTGGAACGGTACGGTATCTCCAATGCCTGGCACTTGCGCACGTACTCGGAGTAGTAGGGTTAGGGTTAGGGTTAGGGTTAGGGTTAGGGTTAGGGTTAGGGTTAGGGTTAGGGTTAGGGTTAGGGTTAGGGTTAGGGTTAGGGTTAGGATATAGGAAGAGTGCCACTTTTGAAATCGTTGCTCATTTGCCTGTGAGCATCTGAGAGACTAGAGATTCCGGCTACCCCCCCATTATCGGCCAAAAGATTTCGATTGAGACCGGTCCCGAGTCTCTAGGCCACTCCCACCGGAAGTTATGGCCAAAAAAGGGGTATTTCCAGAGTTTTTGGGGTGCTCATTTTTCCCCTTAAGTGCTCATTAGTTGAGACTCCGCCTACCCCCCCATTATCGACCACGCCCGATCGATAGAGACCGGAACCAAGTCTGTGGGACATTCCTATAAAAAGTTATGGGCCAATCAAAATCCCCCATAGGAATGAATGGGGAAGTGTGAAAAATCGCCTAAGTGCCACATGGTCATATGTATGGGGGGGCGGTCCTCAGGAAACCTGACCACTATATGTTTCAGGCAATTCTGAACGTGATTGGTCGAGCACCGGAAGTGATTTTGATGGTCACCGAAATGGGTCATGTTGGGTATGTACAGAGAGGTCTCGAGTAGACAAGTGCCTGGACTGGGGTGTGAGGTCAGTGGGACATAGCGTTGGCCAGATATCGCGAGAAGTGTGTTTTGCGATATAGTGAAAAATCGCCTAAGTGCCACAGGGTACTATGTATGGGTGGGCGGTCCCCAGGAAAGTTGACCACTATACGTTTCAGGCAATTCTGAACGTGATTGGTCGAGCACTTTGATGGTCACCGAAATGGGTCATGTTGGGTATCTCCAGAGAGGTCTCGAGTAGACAAGTGCCTGGACTGGGGTGTGAGGTCAGTGGGACATAGCGTTGGCCAGATATCGCGAGAAGTGTGTTTTGCGACATAGTGAAAAATCGCCTAAGTGTTACAGGGTACTATGTATGGGATGGACTTCCCCAGGAAACCACTTAGGAGCACGAATCAGGCAATTTCCTGAGCCTGGAAAAGTCGGCCCGGAAGTGGCCATATCTCGGCCCAGGAAGGTCCGCGGGCCACATGTTGGGTGTCTAAAAAAAGGTCTTGACGAGAGGAATCCATAGATACTTGAACCACTGTCCTAGCATGAAGCGTTGTCGAGTTATAAGCAAAAGCGCATATTTGCGACTTTTATTTTAATCTAATACAAAGCGGGTGATCACTAGTTCATATCTCTGGCTAGGAATGTGCTAGAGACGTGGGACAAAGTTCTACGGAAAGCCACGGACCTCAGCTATCCAGAAAAATAAAGTCCGACGTCACTTTCTATATTTCCGCTAGTAGTTTTTTGCAGTTAAAGTATAAAAGGACTCTTTGGTTGTGCCCTGGTGGTCCTATGGACTCTGGGGATTGGGTCTAGCCAGCTGGTCTACTACTGCCTTACCAAACAGCAGTAGACCAGCTGGCTAGACCCAATCCACAGAGTCCATAGGACCACCAGGGCACGTAAGCCCCCACGCCACGACAAGGCAGAGTCCATGTGGGGGTTTTTGTGTGAATGGGGTGTGTTTGTGTGGGTGCTATGTACCAATAAAAGTGTAATATGAGTGGATGCAGTGTTTGACAATGTAAATGTTAGTGTTTGTGTGGCTGCTATGTACCAATAAAAGTGTAATATGAGTGGATGCAGTGTGGGTGTATGAAAATAAAAGAAAAACAACTTAAATAGGGGCTCCAAAAGGGAACCTAATCCAGGCCTAAGACCTTTTGAAGGCCTACTGTCCGTCCCTCAACCGTTGGCATTGGTTTTGAAACGCCTTTTTGGAACGGTACGGTATCTCCAATGCCTGGCACTTGGGTTAGGGTTAGGGTTAGGGTTAGGGTTAGGGTTAGGGTTAGGGTTAGGGTTAGGGTTAGGGTTAGGTATAAGGGATGAGTACCAAGTGGTGATCTTTGATCAAACTACTTTCCCGATGGGCTAGATGGGAGATAGACATGTCCCTAGTGAGTGTTCGGGGCGCTGAGCACGCTGGTGAGGTCATTTCCGGGATTGGAGCAAAGGATCATGGGTAAAAATACAAGCATTGTTGCTCATTGGAAGGCTATTGGAGTGACGTGATGGAGATTTTGGCTACCCCCCCATTTTCGGGGGTGGGCTTTCGATAGAGACCGGAATGGAGTCTGTAGCTCATTCCTATGAAAAGTTATGGGCCAATGAAAATGGCCCATAGGAATACATGAGTGAAAATTGTTCTAAGTGTTACTAATGTATGGGAAAGTGAGGAAACCACTTGGGAGCACGAATCAGGCAATTTCCTTTCTTTGTAAAAGTCGGACCGGAAGTGTCCATATCTCGGCCCAGGAAGGTCCGCGGGCCACATGTTGGGTGTCTCCTTGAAGGTCTTGCTGAGAGGAATCCATAGACATATCAACCATTTCCCTAACCTTAACCGTTGGTGAGTTATGGCCAAAAGCGCATATTTGCGTGTTTAGATGAAAGGGCATATAAGAGCGGGTGGTTTCAAGTTGATATCTCTGGCTAGGAGTGGGCTAGAGACATGAAACCAAGTTTACCTGAAAGCTGTGGACCTGTCGGTTAAGTTTAGGCAATATCCCAGTGTCCAGCATGTGTCAGGGATTGGTTAAGGTTAGTAAAACTGACATGTACAGGCATAGAATAGAAAAGAGGGAAAAAGCATGCATAGTCCCTCTGGGTTAGGTTGCAGATGGGTAGAGAGTCCAGCAAGAAGCTGGGAGTGGTTAAGGTAAGTAAAAATGACATGTCCAGGTGTGTAATAGAAAAATTCCAGGTCAGGTCAGGTCAGGGTTAGGGTTAGGGTTAGGGTTAGGGTTAAGGGATAAGTGCCACTTTTGAAATCGCTGCCCATTTGCCTGTGAGCATCTGAGAGACTAGAGATTCCGGCTACCCCCCCATTATCGGCCAAAAGATTTCGATTGAGACCGGTCCCGAGTCTCTAGGCCACTCCCACCGGAAGTTATGGCCAAAAAAGGGGTATTTCCAGAGTTTTTGGGGTGCCCATTTTTCCCCTTAAGTGCTCATTAGTTGAGACTCCGCCTACCCCCCCATTATCGACCACGCCCGATCGATAGAGACCGGAACCAAGTCTGTGCGACATTCCTATCAAAAGTTATGGGCCAATCAAAATCCCCCATAGGAATGAATGGGGAAGTGTGAAAAATCGCCTAAGTGCCACATGGTCATATGTATGGGGGGGCGGTCCTCAGGAAACCTGACCACTATATGTTTCAGGCAATTCTGAACATGATTGGTCGAGCACCGGAAGTGATTTTGATGGTCACCGAAATGGGTCATGTTGGGTATGTACAGAGAGGTCTCGAGTAGACAAGTGCCTGGACTGGGGTGTGGGGTCAGTGGGACATTGCGTTGGCCAGATATCGCGAGAAGTGTGTTTTGCGACATAGTGAAAAATCGCCTAAGTGCCACAGGGTACTATGTATGGGTGGGCGGTCCCCAGGAAAGTTGACCACTATATGTTTCAGGCAATTCTGAACGTGATTGGTCCAGCACCGGAAGTGATTTTGATGGTCACCGAAATGGGTCATGTTGGGTATCTCCAGAGAGGTCTCGAGTAGACAAGTGCCTGGACTGGGGTGTGAGGTCAGTGGGACATTGCGTTGGCCAGATATCGCGAGAAGTGTGTTTTGCGACATAGTGAAAAATCGCCTAAGTGTTACAGGGTACTATGTATGGGATGGACTTCCCCAGGAAACCACTTAGGAGCACGAATCAGGCAATTTCCTGAGCCTGGAAAAGTCGGCCCGGAAGTGGCCATATCTCGGCCCAGGAAGGGTTAGGGGAAAAGGGGTTGTTGGAGCAGCGTCGAGGCCGAAGGCCGGAGACGCTACTCCCACAATGCACTCTCACTCGCTGGACTGTCACAATGCGCTCCCCAGACCCAGTCACTGACGGTGGAAGAAGAATCCTATGATAAAGAGAAAGAAAAAACACTTTAAAGGACGGATGCATCCTGTTCCTGATTTTGTTTTTTTGTTGTTTTTTTTGTTTTTATGTTTATTTGTTTAATTATACAAATTTTTGTTTTGAAAAATGTCCTTTCTATCTTTGTGTTTCTATTTCCTTGTTTCTATGTTGTTTTAAAATGAATTAACATCCTTATAAGTTAGTTTTTGCCCTGTTTTTATGACTTTAGGGTTAGGGTTAGGGTTAGGGTTAGGAACAGGGGTGTTAACCATGATTAGACACTTGAGGATTAGACACTTTTTAATAACTTTTGATAGGAGCGTCTGATCGAAAAACGGAGGGCACACTACAGATGCGTCTCGTCGAGACGGATCGATTGGTGCCGGCCCCGCCCTCCTACGACATTCAGGGGCGGAGTTATGGGCCAAAAACCATTTTGTCTAGTCCTTAAATGGATGTTGACTCTATAAGGCTACGTCATAGGTGGTCAAACTTGGTGTCTACCCCCCCATTATCATGGACGCTGAATCCACAGGTGCCGGAATGGAGTCTCTAGGACGTTCCTATCAAAAGTTATGGGCGAATTAAAATCCCCCATAGGAATACATGTAAAGTATGAAAGATATGAAAATTTTACTAAGTGTTTACATGAAAAACGTCCCTCCAGGACCCATTTAGGAGCACGTTTCAGGTGATTTGGAGTCGATAGGTACCTATAAAAAAAGTTGAAATTTTTGTGAAAATGTATGTAAAAATTGACAAAGTGTTGATGAAAATTGGTGTTGTAGAGAAAGTAGTTTAGAGCACGTTTCAGGCCATTTGGAGTCTATTGGAAGTAACTTTATATTCAGTAAAATGTAATATTTTTTCTGTCCACAGGTGGCGCCACTGAGTGTCCAGCATACAGCAGACGATCCAGCAAGAACTTTGGACTGGTTAAGGTTAGTAAAAATGACATGTCCTGGTGTAAATAAGAAAATGAGTGAATCAAGGGATGATAAGTTCATAACTTTGGACAGGAAAGTGCTAGACTCATGAAACCAACGTGTGTGGATAGCTGAGGACCTAAGCTTTCCAACGATACCAAGTCCGACGCAACTTTCTCAAGGTAAGGGGGCGTGGCCTCGAAAAGAAGGCCGAAATCGGCTGTATGTCAAGAACGGTAAGTCGGAAAAATTAGGGTTAGGGTTAGGCGGAGGGTTAGCCCGTCCCCCTGAGCGAGGGCCAGGAAGTGCACGGGCCCCCCCTCTGGCTTCCCTCCCTCCCCGGTCCCATGATGACCAGGCCCGGTCTCGTTGTTGGGGTCGAAGGTCATAGGTTGTGTCGTGGGGGCGACCCCTCCTCCCACGACGAACCAGCTGCCATCCATCCTCCTGATCATAGGCCATGATGGCCAAGGAGTGATGGGTGTGTTGTTTTTAAGTTGTATATATAAATAAATGAATGAATTAAATTATTTTTGTAAAAAAATAAAAAGAATAAAAATAAATCAAATTCTCTTCTCTTTCACAGAGGTATTTTTATATAAAAAACAAAATTCAAATAAAAATTGTGCCCATTCGCGACGTTTCGATCAGAGAAGTATCTTCCTCAGGCTGGGCAACAATAAAAATTCAAAATAGCTGGCAAGCACTAGCTGCTGCTGCTTCTTGGGAGCTCCAGGGTGAAATGGCTCAGCTCTGATCGTCTCTCCTTATATACCCTCTAATTCTCGCCTAAAATATCTCTCGCCTAAATAACTCTCGCCTAAAATAAAATAACTGGGGGGGGGGTTAGGGTTAGGGTTAGGGTTAGGTATAGGGGTAATAGGGTTAGGGTTAGGGGGGTTAGGGTTAGGGGGTTAGGGTTAGGGTTAGGGTTAGGGTTAGGGTTAGGGTTAGGGTTAGGGTTAGGGTTAGGGTTAGGGTTAGGGTTAGGGGGTTAGGGTTAGGGTTAGGGTTAGGGTTAGGGTTAGGGTTAGGGGGTTAGGGTTAGGGTTAGGGTTAGGGTTAGGGTTAGGGTTAGGGTTAGGGTTAGGGTTAGGGTTAGGGGTTAGGGGTTAGGGTTAGGGGGGGGGTTAGGGTTAGGGTTAGGGTTAGGGTTAGGGTTAGGGTTAGGGTTAGGGTTAGGGTTAGGGTTAGGGTTAGGGTTAGGGTTAGGGTTAGGGTTAGGGGGTTAGGGTTAGGGTTAGGGTTAGGGTTAGGGTTAGGGTTAGGGTTAGGGTTAGGGTTAGGGTTAGGGTTAGGGTTAGGGTTAGGGTTAGGGTTAGGGTTAGGGTTAGGGTTAGGGTTAGGGTTAGGGTTAGGGGTTAGGGTTAGGGGGTTAGGGTTAGGGTTAGGGGTTAGGGTTAGGGTTAGGGTTAGGGTTAGGGTTAGGGTTAGGTTAGGGTTAGGGTTAGGGGGGGTTAGGGTTAGGGTTAGGGTTAGGGTTAGGGGGTTAGGGTTAGGGTTAGGGTTAGGGTTAGGGTTAGGGTTAGGGTTAGGGTTAGGGTTAGGGTTAGGGTTAGGGGTTAGGGTTAGGGTTAGGGTTAGGGGGTTAGGGTTAGGGGTTAGGGTTAGGGTTAGGGTTAGGGTTAGGGTTAGGGTTAGGGTTAGGGTTAGGGTTAGGGTTAGGGTTAGGGTTAGGGTTAGGGTTAGGGTTAGGGTTAGGGTGGGTTAGGGTTAGGGTTAGGGTTAGGGTTAGGGTTAGGGTTAGGGTTAGGGTTAGGGTTAGGGTTAGGGTTAGGGTTAGGGTTAGGGTTAGGGTTAGGGTTAGGGTTAGGGTTAGGGTTAGGGTTAGGGTTAGGGTTAGGGTTAGGGTTAGGGTTAGGGTTAGGGTTAGGGTTAGGGTTAGGGTTAGGGTTAGGGTTAGGGTTAGGGTTAGGGTTAGGGTTAGGGTTAGGGTTAGGGGGGGGGGGTTAGGGTTAGGGTTAGGGTTAGGGTTAGGGTTAGGGTTAGGGTTAGGGTTAGGGTTAGGGTTAGGGTTAGGGTTAGGGTTTAGGGTT
>NW_028155231.1:29598-59050 GCF_905171665.1 Trachurus trachurus | reverse complement strand
CCCTAACCCTAACCCTAACCCTAACCCTAACCCTAACCCTAACCCTAACCCTAACCCTAACCCTAACCCTAACCCTAACCCTAACCCTAACCCTAACCCTAACCCTAACCCTAACCCTAACCCTAACCCTAACCCTAACCCTAACCCTAACCCTAACCCTAACCCTAACCCTAACCCTAACCCTAACCCTAACCCTAACCCTAACCCTAACCCTAACCCTAACCCTAACCCTAACCCTAACCCTAACCCTAACCCTAACCCTAACCCTAACCCTAACCCTAACCCTAACCCTAACCCTAACCCTAACCCTAACCCTAACCCTAACCCTAACCCTAACCCTAACCCTAACCCTAACCCTAACCCTAACCCTAACCCTAACCCTAACCCTAACCCTAACCCTAACCCTAACGCATCTGTAATGTGTCCTCCGTTTTTCGATCAGACGCTCCTATCAAAAGTTATTCAAAAATGTCTAATCCTCGGATGTCTAATCGTGGCTAAAACCCCTGTTCCTAACCCTAACCCTAACCCTAACCCCCTAACCCTAACCCTAACCCTAACCCTAACCCTAACCCTAACCCTAACCCTAACCCCCTAACCCTAACCCTAACCCTATAGGAAGGTGCTACAGACTCCATTCCGGTACCGTTGGAATCAGCGTCCCCGATAATGGGGGGGTAGGTCTTGGTCCCATCTCTCTACGACCTTCCCTCGAGGATGATCAATGATCATCGTGGTTATTACCCCTATACCTATTCTATGGCTGGACATGTCAGTTTTACTAACCTTAACCAATCCCTGACACATGCTGGACACTGGGATATTGCCTAAACTTAACCGACCTGACCCAAACTTGCGTCGGACTTGATAGGGATGGATAGTACAGGTCCACAGCTTTCAGGTAAACTTGGTTTCATGTCTCTAGCCCACTCCTAGCCAGAGATATCAACTTGAAACCACCCGCTCTTATATGCCCTTTAATCTAAACACGCAAATATGCGCTTTTGGCCATAACTCACCAACGGTTAAGGTTAGGGAAATGGTTGATATGTCTATGGATTCCTCTCAGCAAGACCTTCAAGTAGACACCAAACACGTGGCCCTAGGACCCTCAGGGGCCAAGATATGGCCACTTCCGGGCCGCCTTTTCCAGGTTCAGGAAATTGCCTGATTCATGCTCCCAAGTGGTTTCTGGACTTTCACTAACATATGTAACACTTAGTCAAATTTTCACACTTCCTTTTCACAAAAATTTCAACTTTTTTTATAGGTACCTATCGACTCCAAATCACCTGAAACGTGCTCCTAAATGGGTCCTGGAGGGACGTTTTTCATGTAAACACTTAGTAAAATATTCATATCTTTCATACTTTACATGTATTCCTATGGGGGATTTTAATTCGCCCATAACTTTTGATAGGAAGGTCCTAGAGACTCCATTCCGGCACCTATGGATTCAGCGTCCGTGATAATGGGGGGGTAGACACCAAGTTTGACCACCTATGACGTAGCCTTATAGAGTCAACATCCATTTAAGGACTAGACAAAATGGTTTTTGGCCCATAACTCCGCCCCTGAATGTCGTAGGAGGGCGGGGCCGGCACCAATCGATCTGTCTCGACGAGACGCATCTGTAATGTGTCCTCCGTTTTTCGATCAGACGCTCCTATCAAAAGTTATTCAAAAATGTCTAATCCTCGGATGTCTAATCGTGGCTAAAACCCCTGTTCCTAACCCTAACCCTAACCCTAACCCCCTAACCCTAACCCTAACCCTAACCCTAACCCTAACCCTAACCCTAACCCTAACCCCCTAACCCTAACCCTAACCCTATAGGAAGGTGCTACAGACTCCATTCCGGTACCGTTGGAATCAGCGTCCCCGATAATGGGGGGGTAGGTCTTGGTCCCATCTCTCTACGACCTTCCCTCGAGGATGATCAATGATCATCGTGGTTATTACCCCTATACCTATTCTATGGCTGGACATGTCAGTTTTACTAACCTTAACCAATCCCTGACACATGCTGGACACTGGGATATTGCCTAAACTTAACCGACCTGACCCAAACTTGCGTCGGACTTGATAGGGATGGATAGTACAGGTCCACAGCTTTCAGGTAAACTTGGTTTCATGTCTCTAGCCCACTCCTAGCCAGAGATATCAACTTGAAACCACCCGCTCTTATATGCCCTTTAATCTAAACACGCAAATATGCGCTTTTGGCCATAACTCACCAACGGTTAAGGTTAGGGAAATGGTTGATATGTCTATGGATTCCTCTCAGCAAGACCTTCAAGTAGACACCAAACACGTGGCCCTAGGACCCTCAGGGGCCAAGATATGGCCACTTCCGGGCCGCCTTTTCCAGGTTCAGGAAATTGCCTGATTCATGCTCCCAAGTGGTTTCTGGACTTTCACTAACATATGTAACACTTAGTCAAATTTTCACACTTCCTTTTCACAAAAATTTCAACTTTTTTTATAGGTACCTATCGACTCCAAATCACCTGAAACGTGCTCCTAAATGGGTCCTGGAGGGACGTTTTTCATGTAAACACTTAGTAAAATTTTCATATCTTTCATACTTTACATGTATTCCTATGGGGGATTTTAATTCGCCCATAACTTTTGATAGGAACGTCCTAGAGACTCCATTCCGGCACCTATGGATTCAGCGTCCGTGATAATGGGGGGGTAGACACCAAGTTTGACCACCTATGACGTAGCCTTATAGAGTCAACATCCATTTAAGGACTAGACAAAATGGTTTTTGGCCCATAACTCCGCCCCTGAATGTCGTAGGAGGGCGGGGCCGGCACCAATCGATCTGTCTCGACGAGACGCATCTGTAATGTGTCCTCCGTTTTTCGATCAGACGCTCCTATCAAAAGTTATTCAAAAATGTCTAATCCTCGGATGTCTAATCGTGGCTAAAACCCCTGTTCCTAACCCTAACCCTAACCCTAACCCCCTAACCCTAACCCTAACCCTAACCCTAACCCTAACCCTAACCCTAACCCTAACCCCCTAACCCTAACCCTAACCCTATAGGAAGGTGCTACAGACTCCATTCCGGTACCGTTGGAATCAGCGTCCCCGATAATGGGGGGGTAGGTCTTGGTCCCATCTCTCTACGACCTTCCCTCGAGGATGATCAATGATCATCGTGGTTATTACCCCTATACCTATTCTATGGCTGGACATGTCAGTTTTACTAACCTTAACCAATCCCTGACACATGCTGGACACTGGGATATTGCCTAAACTTAACCGACCTGACCCAAACTTGCGTCGGACTTGATAGGGATGGATAGTACAGGTCCACAGCTTTCAGGTAAACTTGGTTTCATGTCTCTAGCCCACTCCTAGCCAGAGATATCAACTTGAAACCACCCGCTCTTATATGCCCTTTAATCTAAACACGCAAATATGCGCTTTTGGCCATAACTCACCAACGGTTAAGGTTAGGGAAATGGTTGATATGTCTATGGATTCCTCTCAGCAAGACCTTCAAGTAGACACCAAACACGTGGCCCTAGGACCCTCAGGGGCCAAGATATGGCCACTTCCGGGCCGCCTTTTCCAGGTTCAGGAAATTGCCTGATTCATGCTCCCAAGTGGTTTCTGGACTTTCACTAACATATGTAACACTTAGTCAAATTTTCACACTTCCTTTTCACAAAAATTTCAACTTTTTTTATAGGTACCTATCGACTCCAAATCACCTGAAACGTGCTCCTAAATGGGTCCTGGAGGGACGTTTTTCATGTAAACACTTAGTAAAATATTCATATCTTTCATACTTTACATGTATTCCTATGGGGGATTTTAATTCGCCCATAACTTTTGATAGGAAGGTCCTAGAGACTCCATTCCGGCACCTATGGATTCAGCGTCCGTGATAATGGGGGGGTAGACACCAAGTTTGACCACCTATGACGTAGCCTTATAGAGTCAACATCCATTTAAGGACTAGACAAAATGGTTTTTGGCCCATAACTCCGCCCCTGAATGTCGTAGGAGGGCGGGGCCGGCACCAATCGATCTGTCTCGACGAGACGCATCTGTAATGTGTCCTCCGTTTTTCGATCAGACGCTCCTATCAAAAGTTATTCAAAAATGTCTAATCCTCGGATGTCTAATCGTGGCTAAAACCCCTGTTCCTAACCCTAACCCTAACCCTAACCCCCTAACCCTAACCCTAACCCTAACCCTAACCCTAACCCTAACCCTAACCCTAACCCCCTAACCCTAACCCTAACCCTATAGGAAGGTGCTACAGACTCCATTCCGGTACCGTTGGAATCAGCGTCCCCGATAATGGGGGGGTAGGTCTTGGTCCCATCTCTCTACGACCTTCCCTCGAGGATGATCAATGATCATCGTGGTTATTACCCCTATACCTATTCTATGGCTGGACATGTCAGTTTTACTAACCTTAACCAATCCCTGACACATGCTGGACACTGGGATATTGCCTAAACTTAACCGACCTGACCCAAACTTGCGTCGGACTTGATAGGGATGGATAGTACAGGTCCACAGCTTTCAGGTAAACTTGGTTTCATGTCTCTAGCCCACTCCTAGCCAGAGATATCAACTTGAAACCACCCGCTCTTATATGCCCTTTAATCTAAACACGCAAATATGCGCTTTTGGCCATAACTCACCAACGGTTAAGGTTAGGGAAATGGTTGATATGTCTATGGATTCCTCTCAGCAAGACCTTCAAGTAGACACCAAACACGTGGCCCTAGGACCCTCAGGGGCCAAGATATGGCCACTTCCGGGCCGCCTTTTCCAGGTTCAGGAAATTGCCTGATTCATGCTCCCAAGTGGTTTCTGGACTTTCACTAACATATGTAACACTTAGTCAAATTTTCACACTTCCTTTTCACAAAAATTTCAACTTTTTTTATAGGTACCTATCGACTCCAAATCACCTGAAACGTGCTCCTAAATGGGTCCTGGAGGGACGTTTTTCATGTAAACACTTAGTAAAATATTCATATCTTTCATACTTTACATGTATTCCTATGGGGGATTTTAATTCGCCCATAACTTTTGATAGGAAGGTCCTAGAGACTCCATTCCGGCACCTATGGATTCAGCGTCCGTGATAATGGGGGGGTAGACACCAAGTTTGACCACCTATGACGTAGCCTTATAGAGTCAACATCCATTTAAGGACTAGACAAAATGGTTTTTGGCCCATAACTCCGCCCCTGAATGTCGTAGGAGGGCGGGGCCGGCACCAATCGATCTGTCTCGACGAGACGCATCTGTAATGTGTCCTCCGTTTTTCGATCAGACGCTCCTATCAAAAGTTATTCAAAAATGTCTAATCCTCGGATGTCTAATCGTGGCTAAAACCCCTGTTCCTAACCCTAACCCTAACCCTAACCCCCTAACCCTAACCCTAACCCTAACCCTAACCCTAACCCTAACCCTAACCCTAACCCCCTAACCCTAACCCTAACCCTATAGGAAGGTGCTACAGACTCCATTCCGGTACCGTTGGAATCAGCGTCCCCGATAATGGGGGGGTAGGTCTTGGTCCCATCTCTCTACGACCTTCCCTCGAGGATGATCAATGATCATCGTGGTTATTACCCCTATACCTATTCTATGGCTGGACATGTCAGTTTTACTAACCTTAACCAATCCCTGACACATGCTGGACACTGGGATATTGCCTAAACTTAACCGACCTGACCCAAACTTGCGTCGGACTTGATAGGGATGGATAGTACAGGTCCACAGCTTTCAGGTAAACTTGGTTTCATGTCTCTAGCCCACTCCTAGCCAGAGATATCAACTTGAAACCACCCGCTCTTATATGCCCTTTAATCTAAACACGCAAATATGCGCTTTTGGCCATAACTCACCAACGGTTAAGGTTAGGGAAATGGTTGATATGTCTATGGATTCCTCTCAGCAAGACCTTCAAGTAGACACCAAACACGTGGCCCTAGGACCCTCAGGGGCCAAGATATGGCCACTTCCGGGCCGCCTTTTCCAGGTTCAGGAAATTGCCTGATTCATGCTCCCAAGTGGTTTCTGGACTTTCACTAACATATGTAACACTTAGTCAAATTTTCACACTTCCTTTTCACAAAAATTTCAACTTTTTTTATAGGTACCTATCGACTCCAAATCACCTGAAACGTGCTCCTAAATGGGTCCTGGAGGGACGTTTTTCATGTAAACACTTAGTAAAATATTCATATCTTTCATACTTTACATGTATTCCTATGGGGGATTTTAATTCGCCCATAACTTTTGATAGGAAGGTCCTAGAGACTCCATTCCGGCACCTATGGATTCAGCGTCCGTGATAATGGGGGGGTAGACACCAAGTTTGACCACCTATGACGTAGCCTTATAGAGTCAACATCCATTTAAGGACTAGACAAAATGGTTTTTGGCCCATAACTCCGCCCCTGAATGTCGTAGGAGGGCGGGGCCGGCACCAATCGATCTGTCTCGACGAGACGCATCTGTAATGTGTCCTCCGTTTTTCGATCAGACGCTCCTATCAAAAGTTATTCAAAAATGTCTAATCCTCGGATGTCTAATCGTGGCTAAAACCCCTGTTCCTAACCCTAACCCTAACCCTAACCCCCTAACCCTAACCCTAACCCTAACCCTAACCCTAACCCTAACCCTAACCCTAACCCCCTAACCCTAACCCTAACCCTATAGGAAGGTGCTACAGACTCCATTCCGGTACCGTTGGAATCAGCGTCCCCGATAATGGGGGGGTAGGTCTTGGTCCCATCTCTCTACGACCTTCCCTCGAGGATGATCAATGATCATCGTGGTTATTACCCCTATACCTATTCTATGGCTGGACATGTCAGTTTTACTAACCTTAACCAATCCCTGACACATGCTGGACACTGGGATATTGCCTAAACTTAACCGACCTGACCCAAACTTGCGTCGGACTTGATAGGGATGGATAGTACAGGTCCACAGCTTTCAGGTAAACTTGGTTTCATGTCTCTAGCCCACTCCTAGCCAGAGATATCAACTTGAAACCACCCGCTCTTATATGCCCTTTAATCTAAACACGCAAATATGCGCTTTTGGCCATAACTCACCAACGGTTAAGGTTAGGGAAATGGTTGATATGTCTATGGATTCCTCTCAGCAAGACCTTCAAGTAGACACCAAACACGTGGCCCTAGGACCCTCAGGGGCCAAGATATGGCCACTTCCGGGCCGCCTTTTCCAGGTTCAGGAAATTGCCTGATTCATGCTCCCAAGTGGTTTCTGGACTTTCACTAACATATGTAACACTTAGTCAAATTTTCACACTTCCTTTTCACAAAAATTTCAACTTTTTTTATAGGTACCTATCGACTCCAAATCACCTGAAACGTGCTCCTAAATGGGTCCTGGAGGGACGTTTTTCATGTAAACACTTAGTAAAATATTCATATCTTTCATACTTTACATGTATTCCTATGGGGGATTTTAATTCGCCCATAACTTTTGATAGGAAGGTCCTAGAGACTCCATTCCGGCACCTATGGATTCAGCGTCCGTGATAATGGGGGGGTAGACACCAAGTTTGACCACCTATGACGTAGCCTTATAGAGTCAACATCCATTTAAGGACTAGACAAAATGGTTTTTGGCCCATAACTCCGCCCCTGAATGTCGTAGGAGGGCGGGGCCGGCACCAATCGATCTGTCTCGACGAGACGCATCTGTAATGTGTCCTCCGTTTTTCGATCAGACGCTCCTATCAAAAGTTATTCAAAAATGTCTAATCCTCGGATGTCTAATCGTGGCTAAAACCCCTGTTCCTAACCCTAACCCTAACCCTAACCCCCTAACCCTAACCCTAACCCTAACCCTAACCCTAACCCTAACCCTAACCCTAACCCCCTAACCCTAACCCTAACCCTATAGGAAGGTGCTACAGACTCCATTCCGGTACCGTTGGAATCAGCGTCCCCGATAATGGGGGGGTAGGTCTTGGTCCCATCTCTCTACGACCTTCCCTCGAGGATGATCAATGATCATCGTGGTTATTACCCCTATACCTATTCTATGGCTGGACATGTCAGTTTTACTAACCTTAACCAATCCCTGACACATGCTGGACACTGGGATATTGCCTAAACTTAACCGACCTGACCCAAACTTGCGTCGGACTTGATAGGGATGGATAGTACAGGTCCACAGCTTTCAGGTAAACTTGGTTTCATGTCTCTAGCCCACTCCTAGCCAGAGATATCAACTTGAAACCACCCGCTCTTATATGCCCTTTAATCTAAACACGCAAATATGCGCTTTTGGCCATAACTCACCAACGGTTAAGGTTAGGGAAATGGTTGATATGTCTATGGATTCCTCTCAGCAAGACCTTCAAGTAGACACCAAACACGTGGCCCTAGGACCCTCAGGGGCCAAGATATGGCCACTTCCGGGCCGCCTTTTCCAGGTTCAGGAAATTGCCTGATTCATGCTCCCAAGTGGTTTCTGGACTTTCACTAACATATGTAACACTTAGTCAAATTTTCACACTTCCTTTTCACAAAAATTTCAACTTTTTTTATAGGTACCTATCGACTCCAAATCACCTGAAACGTGCTCCTAAATGGGTCCTGGAGGGACGTTTTTCATGTAAACACTTAGTAAAATATTCATATCTTTCATACTTTACATGTATTCCTATGGGGGATTTTAATTCGCCCATAACTTTTGATAGGAAGGTCCTAGAGACTCCATTCCGGCACCTATGGATTCAGCGTCCGTGATAATGGGGGGGTAGACACCAAGTTTGACCACCTATGACGTAGCCTTATAGAGTCAACATCCATTTAAGGACTAGACAAAATGGTTTTTGGCCCATAACTCCGCCCCTGAATGTCGTAGGAGGGCGGGGCCGGCACCAATCGATCTGTCTCGACGAGACGCATCTGTAATGTGTCCTCCGTTTTTCGATCAGACGCTCCTATCAAAAGTTATTCAAAAATGTCTAATCCTCGGATGTCTAATCGTGGCTAAAACCCCTGTTCCTAACCCTAACCCTAACCCTAACCCCCTAACCCTAACCCTAACCCTAACCCTAACCCTAACCCTAACCCTAACCCTAACCCCCTAACCCTAACCCTAACCCTATAGGAAGGTGCTACAGACTCCATTCCGGTACCGTTGGAATCAGCGTCCCCGATAATGGGGGGGTAGGTCTTGGTCCCATCTCTCTACGACCTTCCCTCGAGGATGATCAATGATCATCGTGGTTATTACCCCTATACCTATTCTATGGCTGGACATGTCAGTTTTACTAACCTTAACCAATCCCTGACACATGCTGGACACTGGGATATTGCCTAAACTTAACCGACCTGACCCAAACTTGCGTCGGACTTGATAGGGATGGATAGTACAGGTCCACAGCTTTCAGGTAAACTTGGTTTCATGTCTCTAGCCCACTCCTAGCCAGAGATATCAACTTGAAACCACCCGCTCTTATATGCCCTTTAATCTAAACACGCAAATATGCGCTTTTGGCCATAACTCACCAACGGTTAAGGTTAGGGAAATGGTTGATATGTCTATGGATTCCTCTCAGCAAGACCTTCAAGTAGACACCAAACACGTGGCCCTAGGACCCTCAGGGGCCAAGATATGGCCACTTCCGGGCCGCCTTTTCCAGGTTCAGGAAATTGCCTGATTCATGCTCCCAAGTGGTTTCTGGACTTTCACTAACATATGTAACACTTAGTCAAATTTTCACACTTCCTTTTCACAAAAATTTCAACTTTTTTTATAGGTACCTATCGACTCCAAATCACCTGAAACGTGCTCCTAAATGGGTCCTGGAGGGACGTTTTTCATGTAAACACTTAGTAAAATATTCATATCTTTCATACTTTACATGTATTCCTATGGGGGATTTTAATTCGCCCATAACTTTTGATAGGAAGGTCCTAGAGACTCCATTCCGGCACCTATGGATTCAGCGTCCGTGATAATGGGGGGGTAGACACCAAGTTTGACCACCTATGACGTAGCCTTATAGAGTCAACATCCATTTAAGGACTAGACAAAATGGTTTTTGGCCCATAACTCCGCCCCTGAATGTCGTAGGAGGGCGGGGCCGGCACCAATCGATCTGTCTCGACGAGACGCATCTGTAATGTGTCCTCCGTTTTTCGATCAGACGCTCCTATCAAAAGTTATTCAAAAATGTCTAATCCTCGGATGTCTAATCGTGGCTAAAACCCCTGTTCCTAACCCTAACCCTAACCCTAACCCCCTAACCCTAACCCTAACCCTAACCCTAACCCTAACCCTAACCCTAACCCTAACCCCCTAACCCTAACCCTAACCCTATAGGAAGGTGCTACAGACTCCATTCCGGTACCGTTGGAATCAGCGTCCCCGATAATGGGGGGGTAGGTCTTGGTCCCATCTCTCTACGACCTTCCCTCGAGGATGATCAATGATCATCGTGGTTATTACCCCTATACCTATTCTATGGCTGGACATGTCAGTTTTACTAACCTTAACCAATCCCTGACACATGCTGGACACTGGGATATTGCCTAAACTTAACCGACCTGACCCAAACTTGCGTCGGACTTGATAGGGATGGATAGTACAGGTCCACAGCTTTCAGGTAAACTTGGTTTCATGTCTCTAGCCCACTCCTAGCCAGAGATATCAACTTGAAACCACCCGCTCTTATATGCCCTTTAATCTAAACACGCAAATATGCGCTTTTGGCCATAACTCACCAACGGTTAAGGTTAGGGAAATGGTTGATATGTCTATGGATTCCTCTCAGCAAGACCTTCAAGTAGACACCAAACACGTGGCCCTAGGACCCTCAGGGGCCAAGATATGGCCACTTCCGGGCCGCCTTTTCCAGGTTCAGGAAATTGCCTGATTCATGCTCCCAAGTGGTTTCTGGACTTTCACTAACATATGTAACACTTAGTCAAATTTTCACACTTCCTTTTCACAAAAATTTCAACTTTTTTTATAGGTACCTATCGACTCCAAATCACCTGAAACGTGCTCCTAAATGGGTCCTGGAGGGACGTTTTTCATGTAAACACTTAGTAAAATATTCATATCTTTCATACTTTACATGTATTCCTATGGGGGATTTTAATTCGCCCATAACTTTTGATAGGAAGGTCCTAGAGACTCCATTCCGGCACCTATGGATTCAGCGTCCGTGATAATGGGGGGGTAGACACCAAGTTTGACCACCTATGACGTAGCCTTATAGAGTCAACATCCATTTAAGGACTAGACAAAATGGTTTTTGGCCCATAACTCCGCCCCTGAATGTCGTAGGAGGGCGGGGCCGGCACCAATCGATCTGTCTCGACGAGACGCATCTGTAATGTGTCCTCCGTTTTTCGATCAGACGCTCCTATCAAAAGTTATTCAAAAATGTCTAATCCTCGGATGTCTAATCGTGGCTAAAACCCCTGTTCCTAACCCTAACCCTAACCCTAACCCTAACCCTAACCCTAACCCTAACCCTAACCCTAACCCCTAACCCTAACCCTAACCCTGTCCCACTGACCTCACACCCCAGTCCAGGCACTTGTCTACTCGAGACCTCTCTGGAGATACCCAACATGACCCATTTCGGTGACCATCAAAATCACTTCCGGTGCTGGACCAATCATGTTCAGAATTGCCTGAAACGTATAGTGGTCAACTTTCCTGGGGACCGCCCACCCATACATAGTACCCTGTGGCACTTAGGCGATTTTTCACTATATCGCAAAACACACTTCTCGCGATATCTCACCAACGCAATGTCCCACTGACCCCACACCCCAGTCCAGGCACTTGTCTACTCGAGACCTCTCTGTACATACCCAACATGACCCATTTCGGTGACCATCAAAATCACTTCCGGTGCTCGACCAATCACGTTCAGAATTGCCTGAAACATATAGTGGTCAGGTTTCCTGAGGACCGCCCCCCCATACATATGACCATGTGGCACTTAGGCGATTTTTCACACTTCCCCATTCATTCCTATGGGGGATTTTGATTGGCCCATAACTTTTTATAGGAATGTCGCACAGACTTGGTTCCGGTCTCTATCGATCGGGCGTGGTCGATAATGGGGGGGTAGGCGGAGTCTCAACTAATGAGCACTTAAGGGGAAAAATGGGCACCCCAAAAACTCTGGAAATACCCCTTTTTTGGCCATAACTTCCGGTGGGAGTGGCCTAGAGACTCGGGACCGGTCTCAATCGAAATCTTTTGGCCGATAATGGGGGGGTAGCCGGAATCTCTAGTCTCTCAGATGCTCACAGGCAAATGGGCAGCGATTTCAAAAGTGGCACTTATCCCTTAACCTAACCCTAACCCTAACCCTAACCCTAACCCTAACCCTAACCCTAACCCTAACCCTAACCCCTAACCCTAACCCTAACCCTAACCCTAACCCTAACCCTAACCCTAACCCTAACCCTAACCCTAACCCTAACCCTTTCCCCACTAATTCGACCACGCTGAACACGATGGTGTATGGCTCGAATTTTTCCGACTTACCGTTCTTGACATACAGCCGATTTCGGCCTTCTTTTCGAGGCCACGCCCCCTTACCTTGAGAAAGTTGCGTCGGACTTGGTATCGTTGGAAAGCTTAGGTCCTCAGCTATCCACACACGTTGGTTTCATGAGTCTAGCACTTTCCTGTCAAAAGTTATGAACTTATCATCCCTTGATTCACTCATTTTCTTATTTACACCAGGACATGTCATTTTTACTAACCTTAACCAGTCCAAAGTTCTTGCTGGATCGTCTGCTGTATGCTGGACACTCAGTGGCGCCACCTGTGGACAGAAAAAATATTACATTTTACTGAATATAAAGTTACTTCCAATAGACTCCAAATGGCCTGAAACGTGCTCTAAACTACTTTCTCTACAACACCAACTTTCATCAACACTTTGTCAATTTTTACATACATTTTCACAAAAATTTCAACTTTTTTTATAGGTACCTATCGACTCCAAATCACCTGAAACGTGCTCCTAAATGGGTCCTGGAGGGACGTTTTTCATGTAAACACTTAGTAAAATTTTCATATCTTTCATACTTTACATGTATTCCTATGGGGGATTTTAATTCGCCCATAACTTTTGATAGGAACGTCCTAGAGACTCCATTCCGGCACCTGTGGATTCAGCGTCCATGATAATGGGGGGGTAGACACCAAGTTTGACCACCTATGACGTAGCCTTATAGAGTCAACATCCATTTAAGGACTAGACAAAATGGTTTTTGGCCCATAACTCCGCCCCTGAATGTCGTAGGAGGGCGGGGCCGGCACCAATCGATCCGTCTCGACGAGACGCATCTGTAGTGTGCCCTCCGTTTTTCGATCAGACGCTCCTATCAAAAGTTATTCACAAATGTCTAATCCTCGGATGTCTAATCGTGGCTAAAACCCCTGTTCCTAACCTAACCCTAACCCTAACCCTAACCCTAACCCTAACCCTAACCCTAACCCCTAACCCCTAACCCTAACCCTACCCAATTTTCACTCATGTATTCCTATGGGCCATTTTCATTGGCCCATAACTTTTCATAGGAATGAGCTACAGACTCCATTCCGGTCTCTATCGATAGCCCACCCCCGAAAATGGGGGGGTAGCCAAAATCTCCATCACGTCACTCCAATAGCCTTCCAATGAGCAACAATGCTTGTATTTTTACCCATGATCCTTTGCTCCAATCCCGGAAATGACCTCACCAGCGTGCTCAGCGCCCCGAACACTCACTAGGGACATGTCTATCTCCCATCTAGCCCATCGGGAAAGTAGTTTGATCAAAGATCACCACTTGGTACTCATCCCTTATACCTAACCCTAACCCTAGCGTGCTCAGCGCCCCGAACACTCACTAGGGACATGTCTATCTCCCATCTAGCCCATCGGGAAAGTAGTTTGATCAAAGATCACCACTTGGTACTCATCCCTTATACCTCTGGCCAGTTGGTATACTGCTGTTTGGTAAGGCAGTAGTAGACCAGCTGGCTAGACCCAATCTCCAGAGTCCACAGGACCACTGGGGCACAACCAAAGAGTCTGATACTTAGCTTTTATCACTTAACTGAAAAAAACTACTAGCGGAAATATAGAAAGTGACGTCGGACTTTATTTTTCTGGATAGCTGAGGTCCGTAGCTTTCCGTAGAAGTCTGGCCCACCTCTCTAGCACATTCCTAGCCAGAGATATGAACTTGGGAGCATATGTGGTCCACTTTGCTCCGCGTAGGGGAGTTTTCGGCCATAACTCGCCAAGGGAAGGTCGGACACTGTCGGACCCGACGGCTTTCCCCACTAATTCGACCACGCTGAACACGATGGTGTATGGCTCGAATTTTTCCGACTTACCGTTCTTGACATACAGCCGATTTCGGCCTTCTTTTCGAGGCCACGCCCCCTTACCTTGAGAAAGTTGCGTCGGACTTGGTATCGTTGGAAAGCTTAGGTCCTCAGCTATCCACACACGTTGGTTTCATGAGTCTAGCACTTTCCTGTCCAAAGTTATGAACTTATCATCCCTTGATTCACTCATTTTCTTATTTACACCAGGACATGTCATTTTTACTAACCTTAACCAGTCCAAAGTTCTTGCTGGATCGTCTGCTGTATGCTGGACACTCAGTGGCGCCACCTGTGGACAGAAAAAATATTACATTTTACTGAATATAAAGTTACTTCCAATAGACTCCAAATGGCCTGAAACGTGCTCTAAACTACTTTCTCTACAACACCAACTTTCATCAACACTTTGTCAATTTTTACATACATTTTCACAAAAATTTCAACTTTTTTTATAGGTACCTATCGACTCCAAATCACCTGAAACGTGCTCCTAAATGGGTCCTGGAGGGACGTTTTTCATGTAAACACTTAGTAAAATTTTCATATCTTTCATACTTTACATGTATTCCTATGGGGGATTTTAATTCGCCCATAACTTTTGATAGGAACGTCCTAGAGACTCCATTCCGGCACCTGTGGATTCAGCGTCCATGATAATGGGGGGGTAGACACCAAGTTTGACCACCTATGACGTAGCCTTATAGAGTCAACATCCATTTAAGGACTAGACAAAATGGTTTTTGGCCCATAACTCCGCCCCTGAATGTCGTAGGAGGGCGGGGCCGGCACCAATCGATCCGTCTCGACGAGACGCATCTGTAGTGTGCCCTCCGTTTTTCGATCAGACGCTCCTATCAAAAGTTATTCACAAATGTCTAATCCTCGGATGTCTAATCGTGGCTAAAACCCCTGTTCCTAACCCTAACCCTAACCCTAACCCTAACCCTAACCCTAACCCTAACCCTAACCCTAACCCTTTAGGCTTTTTCCCTCTTCTGACCTGACCTGACCTGGAATTTTTCTATTACACACCTGGACATGTCATTTTTACTTACCTTAACCACTCCCAGCTTCTTGCTGGACTCTCTACCCATCTGCAACCTAACCCAGAGGGACTATGCATGCTTTTTCCCTCTTTTCTATTCTATGCCTGTACATGTCAGTTTTACTAACCTTAACCAATCCCTGACACATGCTGGACACTGGGATATTGCCTAAACTTAACCGACAGGTCCACAGCTTTCAGGTAAACTTGGTTTCATGTCTCTAGCCCACTCCTAGCCAGAGATATCAACTTGAAACCACCCGCTCTTATATGCCCTTTCATCTAAACACGCAAATATGCGCTTTTGGCCATAACTCACCAACGGTTAAGGTTAGGGAAATGGTTGATATGTCTATGGATTCCTCTCAGCAAGACCTTCAAGGAGACACCCAACATGTGGCCCGCGGACCTTCCTGGGCCGAGATATGGACACTTCCGGTCCGACTTTTACAAAGAAAGGAAATTGCCTGATTCGTGCTCCCAAGTGGTTTCCTCACTTTCCCATACATTAGTAACACTTAGAACAATTTTCACTCATGTATTCCTATGGGCCATTTTCATTGGCCCATAACTTTTCATAGGAATGAGCTACAGACTCCATTCCGGTCTCTATCGAAAGCCCACCCCCGAAAATGGGGGGGTAGCCAAAATCTCCATCACGTCACTCCAATAGCCTTCCAATGAGCAACAATGCTTGTATTTTTACCCATGATCCTTTGCTCCAATCCCGGAAATGACCTCACCAGCGTGCTCAGCGCCCCGAACACTCACTAGGGACATGTCTATCTCCCATCTAGCCCATCGGGAAAGTAGTTTGATCAAAGATCACCACTTGGTACTCATCCCTTATACCTGACCTAGGGTTAGCACTTTGAAATTTTTCACTCCTCATTTTACATGGCAGTCTATGGGACACTTTTGATAGGAACGTCCTAGACACAAAATGAGGACATCTACCCCCACTATATCGACTACCAGGAACAATTTAAGACCAATCCCGAGTCTCTACGACCTTCCCTTCAAAAGTTATTCAAAAAGTGTCTAATCCTCAAGTGTCTAATCGTGGCTAAAACCCCTGTTCCTAACCCTAACCCTAACCCTAACCCTAACCCTAACCCTAACCCTAACCCTAACCCTAGCTTATATTGCTTCAAATTGTCATGTTTCCAAGCTCCCCACGCTGCGTTTGCCAAATACAGGCCTCCCACGACCAGATCTGCCCAAATCGACCAACGCTGACACAGAGTGTGGACTTTTGCTGGAAATCAGTTGAAAATTCACCACCCAGCTTATATTGCTTCAAATTGTCATGTTTCCAAGCTCCCCACGCTGCGTTTGCCAAATACATGCCTCCCACGACCAGATCTGCCCAAATCGACCAACGCTGACACAGAGTGTGGACTTTTGCTGGAAATCAGTTGAAAATTCACCAAACAGCTTATATTGCTTCAAATTGTCATGTTTCCAAGCTCCCCACGCTGCGTTTGCCAAAAACAGGCCTCCCACGACCAGATCTGCCCAAATCGACCAACGCTGACACAGAGTGTGGACTTTTGCTGGAAATCAGTTGAAAATTCACCAAACAGCTTATATTGCTTCAAATTGTCATGTTTCCAAGCTCCCCACGCTGCGTTTGCCAAATACATGCCTCCCACGACCAGATCTGCCCAAATCGACCAACGCTGACACAGAGTGTGGACTTTTGCTGGAAATCAGTTGAAAATTCACCAAACAGCTTCTATTGCTTCAAATTGTCATGTTTCCAAGCTCCCCACGCTGCGTTTGCCAAAAACAGGCCTCCCACGACCAGATCTGCCCAAATCGACCAACGCTGACACAGAGTGTGGACTTTTGCTGGAAATCAGTTGAAAATTCACCAAACAGCTTATATTGCTTCAAATTGTCATGTTTCCAAGCTCCCCACGCTGCGTTTGCCAAATACAGGCCTCCCACGACCAGATCTGCCCAAATCGACCAACGCTGACACAGAGTGTGGACTTTTGCTGGAAATCAGTTGAAAATTCACCAAACAGCTTCTATTGCTTCAAATTGTCATGTTTCCAAGCTCCCCACGCTGCGTTTGCCAAAAACAGGCCTCCCACGACCAGATCTGCCCAAATCGACCAACGCTGACACAGAGTGTGGACTTTTGCTGGAAATCAGTTGAAAATTCACCAAACAGCTTCTATTGCTTCAAATTGTCATGTTTCCAAGCTCCCCACGCTGCGTTTGCCAAAAACAGGCCTCCCACGACCAGATCTGCCCAAATCGACCAACGCTGACACAGAGTGTGGACTTTTGCTGGAAATCAGTTGAAAATTCACCAAACAGCTTATATTGCTTCAAATTGTCATGTTTCCAAGCTCCCCACGCTGCGTTTGCCAAATACAGGCCTCCCACGACCAGATCTGCCCAAATCGACCAACGCTGACACAGAGTGTGGACTTTTGCTGGAAATCAGTTGAAAATTCACCAAACAGCTTATATTGCTTCAAATTGTCATGTTTCCAAGCTCCCCACGCTGCGTTTGCCAAATACAGGCCTCCCACGACCAGATCTGCCCAAATCGACCAACGCTGACACAGAGTGTGGACTTTTGCTGGAAATCAGTTGAAAATTCACCAAACAGCTTCTATTGCTTCAAATTGTCATGTTTCCAAGCTCCCCACGCTGCGTTTGCCAAAAACAGGCCTCCCACGACCAGATCTGCCCAAATCGACCAACGCTGACACAGAGTGTGGACTTTTGCTGGAAATCAGTTGAAAATTCACCAAACAGCTTCTATTGCTTCAAATTGTCATGTTTCCAAGCTCCCCACGCTGCGTTTGCCAAAAACAGGCCTCCCACGACCAGATCTGCCCAAATCGACCAACGCTGACACAGAGTGTGGACTTTTGCTGGAAATCAGTTGAAAATTCACCAAACAGCTTATATTGCTTCAAATTGTCATGTTTCCAAGCTCCCCACGCTGCGTTTGCCAAATACAGGCCTCCCACGACCAGATCTGCCCAAATCGACCAACGCTGACACAGAGTGTGGACTTTTGCTGGAAATCAGTTGAAAATTCACCAAACAGCTTATATTGCTTCAAATTGTCATGTTTCCAAGCTCCCCACGCTGCGTTTGCCAAATACATGCCTCCCACGACCAGATCTGCCCAAATCGACCAACGCTGACACAGAGTGTGGACTTTTGCTGGAAATCAGTTGAAAATTCACCAAACAGCTTCTATTGCTTCAAATTGTCATGTTTCCAAGCTCCCCACGCTGCGTTTGCCAAAAACAGGCCTCCCACGACCAGATCTGCCCAAATCGACCAACGCTGACACAGAGTGTGGACTTTTGCTGGAAATCAGTTGAAAATTCACCAAACAGCTTATATTGCTTCAAATTGTCATGTTTCCAAGCTCCCCACGCTGCGTTTGCCAAATACAGGCCTCCCACGACCAGATCTGCCCAAATCGACCAACGCTGACACAGAGTGTGGACTTTTGCTGGAAATCAGTTGAAAATTCACCAAACAGCTTCTATTGCTTCAAATTGTCATGTTTCCAAGCTCCCCACGCTGCGTTTGCCAAAAACAGGCCTCCCACGACCAGATCTGCCCAAATCGACCAACGCTGACACAGAGTGTGGACTTTTTCTGGAAATCAGTTGAAAATTCACCAAACAGCTTCTATTGCTTCAAATTGTCATGTTTCCAAGCTCCCCACGCTGCGTTTGCCAAAAACAGGCCTCCCACGACCAGATCTGCCCAAATCGACCAACGCTGACACAGAGTGTGGACTTTTGCTGGAAATCAGTTGAAAATTCACCAAACAGCTTATATTGCTTCAAATTGTCATGTTTCCAAGCTCCCCACGCTGCGTTTGCCAAATACAGGCCTCCCACGACCAGATCTGCCCAAATCGACCAACGCTGACACAGAGTGTGGACTTTTGCTGGAAATCAGTTGAAAATTCACCAAACAGCTTATATTGCTTCAAATTGTCATGTTTCCAAGCTCCCCACGCTGCGTTTGCCAAATACAGGCCTCCCACGACCAGATCTGCCCAAATCGACCAACGCTGACACAGAGTGTGGACTTTTGCTGGAAATCAGTTGAAAATTCACCAAACAGCTTCTATTGCTTCAAATTGTCATGTTTCCAAGCTCCCCACGCTGCGTTTGCCAAAAACAGGCCTCCCACGACCAGATCTGCCCAAATCGACCAACGCTGACACAGAGTGTGGACTTTTGCTGGAAATCAGTTGAAAATTCACCAAACAGCTTCTATTGCTTCAAATTGTCATGTTTCCAAGCTCCCCACGCTGCGTTTGCCAAATACAGGCCTCCCACGACCAGATCTGCCCAAATCGACCAACGCTGACACAGAGTGTGGACTTTTGCTGGAAATCAGTTGAAAATTCACCAAACAGCTTCTATTGCTTCAAATTGTCATGTTTCCAAGCTCCCCACGCTGCGTTCGCCAAATACAGGCCTCCCACGACCAGATCTGCCCAAATCGACCAACGCTGACACAGAGTGTGGACTTTTGCTGGAAATCAGTTGAAAATTCACCAAACAGCTTATATTGCTTCAAATTGTCATGTTTCCAAGCTCCCCACGCTGCGTTCGCCAAATACAGGCCTCCCACGACCAGATCTGCCCAAATCGACCAACGCTGACACAGAGTGTGGACTTTTGCTGGAAATCAGTTGAAAATTCACCAAACAGCTTATATTGCTTCAAATTGTCATGTTTCCAAGCTCCCCACGCTGCGTTCGCCAAATACAGGCCTCCCACGACCAGATCTGCCCAAATCGACCAACGCTGACACAGAGTGTGGACTTTTGCTGGAAATCAGTTGAAAATTCACCAAACAGCTTCTATTGCTTCAAATTGTCATGTTTCCAAGCTCCCCACGCTGCGTTTGCCAAATACAGGCCTCCCACGACCAGATCTGCCCAAATCGACCAACGCTGACACAGAGTGTGGACTTTTGCTGGAAATCAGTTGAAAATTCACCAAACAGCTTCTATTGCTTCAAATTGTCATGTTTCCAAGCTCCCCACGCTGCGTTTGCCAAATACAGGCCTCCCACGACCAGATCTGCCCAAATCGACCAACGCTGACACAGAGTGTGGACTTTTGCTGGAAATCAGTTGAAAATTCACCAAACAGCTTATATTGCTTCAAATTGTCATGTTTCCAAGCTCCCCACGCTGCGTTCGCCAAATACAGGCCTCCCACGACCAGATCTGCCCAAATCGACCAACGCTGACACAGAGTGTGGACTTTTGCTGGAAATCAGTTGAAAATTCACCAAACAGCTTCTATTGCTTCAAATTGTCATGTTTCCAAGCTCCCCACGCTGCGTTTGCCAAAAACAGGCCTCCCACGACCAGATCTGCCCAAATCGACCAACGCTGACACAGAGTGTGGACTTTTGCTGGAAATCAGTTGAAAATTCACCAAACAGCTTATATTGCTTCAAATTGTCATGTTTCCAAGCTCCCCACGCTGCGTTTGCCAAATACAGGCCTCCCACGACCAGATCTGCCCAAATCGACCAACGCTGACACAGAGTGTGGACTTTTGCTGGAAATCAGTTGAAAATTCACCAAACAGCTTATATTGCTTCAAATTGTCATGTTTCCAAGCTCCCCACGCTGCGTTTGCCAAATACAGGCCTCCCACGACCAGATCTGCCCAAATCGACCAACGCTGACACAGAGTGTGGACTTTTGCTGGAAATCAGTTGAAAATTCACCAAACAGCTTCTATTGCTTCAAATTGTCATGTTTCCAAGCTCCCCACGCTGCGTTTGCCAAAAACAGGCCTCCCACGACCAGATCTGCCCAAATCGACCAACGCTGACACAGAGTGTGGAGTTTTTCTGGAAATCAGTTGAAAATTCACCAAACAGCTTATATTGCTTCAAATTGTCATGTTTCCAAGCTCCCCACGCTGCGTTCGCCAAATACAGGCCTCCCACGACCAGATCTGCCCAAATCGACCAACGCTGACACAGAGTGTGGACTTTTGCTGGAAATCAGTTGAAAATTCACCAAACAGCTTATATTGCTTCAAATTGTCATGTTTCCAAGCTCCCCACGCTGCGTTCGCCAAATACAGGCCTCCCACGACCAGATCTGCCCAAATCGACCAACGCTGACACAGAGTGTGGACTTTTGCTGGAAATCAGTTGAAAATTCACCAAACAGCTTCTATTGCTTCAAATTGTCATGTTTCCAAGCTCCCCACGCTGCGTTTGCCAAAAACAGGCCTCCCACGACCAGATCTGCCCAAATCGACCAACGCTGACACAGAGTGTGGACTTTTGCTGGAAATCAGTTGAAAATTCACCAAACAGCTTATATTGCTTCAAATTGTCATGTTTCCAAGCTCCCCACGCTGCGTTTGCCAAATACAGGCCTCCCACGACCAGATCTGCCCAAATCGACCAACGCTGACACAGAGTGTGGACTTTTGCTGGAAATCAGTTGAAAATTCACCAAACAGCTTATATTGCTTCAAATTGTCATGTTTCCAAGCTCCCCACGCTGCGTTTGCCAAATACAGGCCTCCCACGACCAGATCTGCCCAAATCGACCAACGCTGACACAGAGTGTGGACTTTTGCTGGAAATCAGTTGAAAATTCACCAAACAGCTTATATTGCTTCAAATTGTCATGTTTCCAAGCTCCCCACGCTGCGTTTGCCAAATACAGGCCTCCCACGACCAGATCTGCCCAAATCGACCAACGCTGACACAGAGTGTGGACTTTTGCTGGAAATCAGTTGAAAATTCACCAAACAGCTTATATTGCTTCAAATTGTCATGTTTCCAAGCTCCCCACACTGCGTTCGCAAAATACAGGCCTCCCACGACCAGATCTGCCCAAATCGACCAACGCTGACACAGAGTGTGGACTTTTGCTGGAAATCAGTTGAAAATTCACCAAACAGCTTCTATTGCTTCAAATTGTCATGTTTCCAAGCTCCCCACGCTGCGTTTGCCAAAAACAGGCCTCCCACGACCAGATCTGCCCAAATCGACCAACGCTGACACAGAGTGTGGACTTTTGCTGGAAATCAGTTGAAAATTCACCAAACAGCTTATATTGCTTCAAATTGTCATGTTTCCAAGCTCCCCACGCTGCGTTTGCCAAATACAGGCCTCCCACGACCAGATCTGCCCAAATCGACCAACGCTGACACAGAGTGTGGACTTTTGCTGGAAATCAGTTGAAAATTCACCAAACAGCTTATATTGCTTCAAATTGTCATGTTTCCAAGCTCCCCACGCTGCGTTTGCCAAATACAGGCCTCCCACGACCAGATCTGCCCAAATCGACCAACGCTGACACAGAGTGTGGACTTTTGCTGGAAATCAGTTGAAAATTCACCAAACAGCTTATATTGCTTCAAATTGTCATGTTTCCAAGCTCCCCACGCTGCGTTTGCCAAATACAGGCCTCCCACGACCAGATCTGCCCAAATCGACCAACGCTGACACAGAGTGTGGACTTTTGCTGGAAATCAGTTGAAAATTCACCAAACAGCTTATATTGCTTCAAATTGTCATGTTTCCAAGCTCCCCACGCTGCGTTTGCAAAATACAGGCCTCCCACGACCAGATCTGCCCAAATCGACCAACGCTGACACAGAGTGTGGACTTTTGCTGGAAATCAGTTGAAAATTCACCAAACAGCTTATATTGCTTCAAATTGTCATGTTTCCAAGCTCCCCACGCTGCGTTTGCCAAATACAGGCCTCCCACGACCAGATCTGCCCAAATCGACCAACGCTGACACAGAGTGTGGACTTTTGCTGGAAATCAGTTGAAAATTCACCAAACAGCTTCTATTGCTTCAAATTGTCATGTTTCCAAGCTCCCCACGCTGCGTTTGCCAAAAACAGGCCTCCCACGACCAGATCTGCCCAAATCGACCAACGCTGACACAGAGTGTGGACTTTTACTGGAAATCAGTTGAAAATTCACCAAACAGCTTATATTGCTTCAAATTGTCATGTTTCCAAGCTCCCCACGCTGCGTTTGCCAAATACAGGCCTCCCACGACCAGATCTGCCCAAATCGACCAACGCTGACACAGAGTGTGGACTTTTGCTGGAAATCAGTTGAAAATTCACCAAACAGCTTATATTGCTTCAAATTGTCATGTTTCCAAGCTCCCCACGCTGCGTTTGCCAAATACATGCCTCCCACGACCAGATCTGCCCAAATCGACCAACGCTGACACAGAGTGTGGACTTTTGCTGGAAATCAGTTGAAAATTCACCAAACAGCTTCTATTGCTTCAAATTGTCATGTTTCCAAGCTCCCCACGCTGCGTTTGCCAAAAACAGGCCTCCCACGACCAGATCTGCCCAAATCGACCAACGCTGACACAGAGTGTGGACTTTTGCTGGAAATCAGTTGAAAATTCACCAAACAGCTTCTATTGCTTCAAATTGTCATGTTTCCAAGCTCCCCACGCTGCGTTTGCCAAAAACAGGCCTCCCACGACCAGATCTGCCCAAATCGACCAACGCTGACACAGAGTGTGGACTTTTGCTGGAAATCAGTTGAAAATTCACCAAACAGCTTATATTGCTTCAAATTGTCATGTTTCCAAGCTCCCCACGCTGCGTTTGCCAAATACAGGCCTCCCACGACCAGATCTGCCCAAATCGACCAACGCTGACACAGAGTGTGGACTTTTGCTGGAAATCAGTTGAAAATTCACCAAACAGCTTATATTGCTTCAAATTGTCATGTTTCCAAGCTCCCCACGCTGCGTTTGCCAAAAACAGGCCTCCCACGACCAGATCTGCCCAAATCGACCAACGCTGACACAGAGTGTGGACTTTTGCTGGAAATCAGTTGAAAATTCACCAAACAGCTTCTATTGCTTCAAATTGTCATGTTTCCAAGCTCCCCACGCTGCGTTTGCCAAATACAGGCCTCCCACGACCAGATCTGCCCAAATCGACCAACGCTGACACAGAGTGTGGACTTTTGCTGGAAATCAGTTGAAAATTCACCAAACAGCTTATATTGCTTCAAATTGTCATGTTTCCAAGCTCCCCACGCTGCGTTTGCCAAATACAGGCCTCCCACGACCAGATCTGCCCAAATCGACCAACGCTGACACAGAGTGTGGACTTTTGCTGGAAATCAGTTGAAAATTCACCAAACAGCTTCTATTGCTTCAAATTGTCATGTTTCCAAGCTCCCCACGCTGCGTTTGCCAAATACAGGCCTCCCACGACCAGATCTGCCCAAATCGACCAACGCTGACACAGAGTGTGGACTTTTGCTGGAAATCAGTTGAAAATTCACCAAACAGCTTATATTGCTTCAAATTGTCATGTTTCCAAGCTCCCCACGCTGCGTTCGCCAAATACAGGCCTCCCACGACCAGATCTGCCCAAATCGACCAACGCTGACACAGAGTGTGGACTTTTGCTGGAAATCAGTTGAAAATTCACCAAACAGCTTATATTGCTTCAAATTGTCATGTTTCCAAGCTCCCCACGCTGCGTTTGCCAAATACAGGCCTCCCACGACCAGATCTGCCCAAATCGACCAACGCTGACACAGAGTGTGGACTTTTGCTGGAAATCAGTTGAAAATTCACCAAACAGCTTATATTGCTTCAAATTGTCATGTTTCCAAGCTCCCCACGCTGCGTTTGCCAAATACAGGCCTCCCACGACCAGATCTGCCCAAATCGACCAACGCTGACACAGAGTGTGGACTTTTGCTGGAAATCAGTTGAAAATTCACCAAACAGCTTATATTGCTTCAAATTGTCATGTTTCCAAGCTCCCCACGCTGCGTTTGCCAAATACAGGCCTCCCACGACCAGATCTGCCCAAATCGACCAACGCTGACACAGAGTGTGGACTTTTGCTGGAAATCAGTTGAAAATTCACCAAACAGCTTCTATTGCTTCAAATTGTCATGTTTCCAAGCTCCCCACGCTGCGTTCGCCAAATACAGGCCTCCCACGACCAGATCTGCCCAAATCGACCAACGCTGACACAGAGTGTGGAGTTTTTCTGGAAATCAGTTGAAAATTCACCAAACAGCTTCTATTGCTTCAAATTGTCATGTTTCCAAGCTCCCCACGCTGCGTTTGCCAAATACAGGCCTCCCACGACCAGATCTGCCCAAATCGACCAACGCTGACACAGAGTGTGGACTTTTGCTGGAAATCAGTTGAAAATTCACCAAACAGCTTATATTGCTTCAAATTGTCATGTTTCCAAGCTCCCCACGCTGCGTTTGCCAAATACAGGCCTCCCACGACCAGATCTGCCCAAATCGACCAACGCTGACACAGAGTGTGGACTTTTGCTGGAAATCAGTTGAAAATTCACCAAACAGCTTCTATTGCTTCAAATTGTCATGTTTCCAAGCTCCCCACGCTGCGTTTGCCAAAAACAGGCCTCCCACGACCAGATCTGCCCAAATCGACCAACGCTGACACAGAGTGTGGAGTTTTTCTGGAAATCAGTTGAAAATTCACCAAACAGCTTATATTGCTTCAAATTGTCATGTTTCCAAGCTCCCCACGCTGCGTTTGCCAAATACAGGCCTCCCACGACCAGATCTGCCCAAATCGACCAACGCTGACACAGAGTGTGGACTTTTGCTGGAAATCAGTTGAAAATTCACCAAACAGCTTATATTGCTTCAAATTGTCATGTTTCCAAGCTCCCCACGCTGCGTTCGCCAAATACAGGCCTCCCACGACCAGATCTGCCCAAATCGACCAACGCTGACACAGAGTGTGGACTTTTGCTGGAAATCAGTTGAAAATTCACCAAACAGCTTATATTGCTTCAAATTGTCATGTTTCCAAGCTCCCCACGCTGCGTTCGCCAAATACAGGCCTCCCACGACCAGATCTGCCCAAATCGACCAACGCTGACACAGAGTGGGGACTTTTGCTGGAAATCAGTTGAAAATTCACCAAACAGCTTCTATTGCTTCAAATTGTCATGTTTCCAAGCTCCCCACGCTGCGTTCGCCAAATACAGGCCTCCCACGACCAGATCTGCCCAAATCGACCAACGCTGACACAGAGTGTGGACTTTTGCTGGAAATCAGTTGAAAATTCACCAAACAGCTTATATTGCTTCAAATTGTCATGTTTCCAAGCTCCCCACGCTGCGTTTGCCAAATACAGGCCTCCCACGACCAGATCTGCCCAAATCGACCAACGCTGACACAGAGTGTGGACTTTTGCTGGAAATCAGTTGAAAATTCACCAAACAGCTTCTATTGCTTCAAATTGTCATGTTTCCAAGCTCCCCACGCTGCGTTCGCCAAATACAGGCCTCCCACGACCAGATCTGCCCAAATCGACCAACGCTGACACAGAGTGGGGACTTTTGCTGGAAATCAGTTGAAAATTCACCAAACAGCTTATATTGCTTCAAATTGTCATGTTTCCAAGCTCCCCACGCTGCGTTTGCCAAATACAGGCCTCCCACGACCAGATCTGCCCAAATCGACCAACGCTGACACAGAGTGTGGAGTTTTTCTGGAAATCAGTTGAAAATTCACCAAACAGCTTCTATTGCTTCAAATTGTCATGTTTCCAAGCTCCCCACGCTGCGTTTGCCAAATACAGGCCTCCCACGACCAGATCTGCCCAAATCGACCAACGCTGACACAGAGTGTGGACTTTTGCTGGAAATCAGTTGAAAATTCACCAAACAGCTTATATTGCTTCAAATTGTCATGTTTCCAAGCTCCCCACGCTGCGTTTGCCAAATACAGGCCTCCCACGACCAGATCTGCCCAAATCGACCAACGCTGACACAGAGTGTGGAGTTTTGCTGGAAATCAGTTGAAAATTCACCAAACAGCTTATATTGCTTCAAATTGTCATGTTTCCAAGCTCCCCACGCTGCGTTTGCCAAATACAGGCCTCCCACGACCAGATCTGCCCAAATCGACCAACGCTGACACAGAGTGTGGAGTTTTTCTGGAAATCAGTTGAAAATTCACCAAACAGCTTATATTGCTTCAAATTGTCATGTTTCCAAGCTCCCCACGCTGCGTTCGCCAAATACAGGCCTCCCACGACCAGATCTGCCCAAATCGACCAACGCTGACACAGAGTGTGGACTTTTGCTGGAAATCAGTTGAAAATTCACCAAACAGCTTCTATTGCTTCAAATTGTCATGTTTCCAAGCTCCCCACGCTGCGTTTGCCAAAAACAGGCCTCCCACGACCAGATCTGCCCAAATCGACCAACGCTGACACAGAGTGTGGACTTTTGCTGGAAATCAGTTGAAAATTCACCAAACAGCTTATATTGCTTCAAATTGTCATGTTTCCAAGCTCCCCACGCTGCGTTTGCCAAATACAGGCCTCCCACGACCAGATCTGCCCAAATCGACCAACGCTGACACAGAGTGTGGACTTTTGCTGGAAATCAGTTGAAAATTCACCAAACAGCTTATATTGCTTCAAATTGTCATGTTTCCAAGCTCCCCACGCTGCGTTTGCCAAATACAGGCCTCCCACGACCAGATCTGCCCAAATCGACCAACGCTGACACAGAGTGTGGACTTTTGCTGGAAATCAGTTGAAAATTCACCAAACAGCTTATATTGCTTCAAATTGTCATGTTTCCAAGCTCCCCACGCTGCGTTTGCCAAATACATGCCTCCCACGACCAGATCTGCCCAAATCGACCAACGCTGACACAGAGTGTGGACTTTTGCTGGAAATCAGTTGAAAATTCACCAAACAGCTTATATTGCTTCAAATTGTCATGTTTCCAAGCTCCCCACGCTGCGTTCGCCAAATACAGGCCTCCCACGACCAGATCTGCCCAAATCGACCAACGCTGACACAGAGTGTGGACTTTTGCTGGAAATCAGTTGAAAATTCACCAAACAGCTTATATTGCTTCAAATTGTCATGTTTCCAAGCTCCCCACGCTGCGTTTGCCAAATACAGGCCTCCCACGACCAGATCTGCCCAAATCGACCAACGCTGACACAGAGTGTGGACTTTTGCTGGAAATCAGTTGAAAATTCACCAAACAGCTTATATTGCTTCAAATTGTCATGTTTCCAAGCTCCCCACGCTGCGTTTGCCAAATACAGGCCTCCCACGACCAGATCTGCCCAAATCGACCAACGCTGACACAGAGTGTGGACTTTTGCTGGAAATCAGTTGAAAATTCACCAAACAGCTTATATTGCTTCAAATTGTCATGTTTCCAAGCTCCCCACGCTGCGTTTGCCAAATACAGGCCTCCCACGACCAGATCTGCCCAAATCGACCAACGCTGACACAGAGTGTGGACTTTTGCTGGAAATCAGTTGAAAATTCACCAAACAGCTTATATTGCTTCAAATTGTCATGTTTCCAAGCTCCCCACGCTGCGTTTGCCAAATACATGCCTCCCACGACCAGATCTGCCCAAATCGACCAACGCTGACACAGAGTGTGGACTTTTGCTGGAAATCAGTTGAAAATTCACCAAACAGCTTATATTGCTTCAAATTGTCATGTTTCCAAGCTCCCCACGCTGCGTTTGCCAAATACAGGCCTCCCACGACCAGATCTGCCCAAATCGACCAACGCTGACACAGAGTGTGGACTTTTGCTGGAAATCAGTTGAAAATTCACCAAACAGCTTATATTGCTTCAAATTGTCATGTTTCCAAGCTCCCCACGCTGCGTTTGCCAAATACAGGCCTCCCACGACCAGATCTGCCCAAATCGACCAACGCTGACACAGAGTGTGGACTTTTGCTGGAAATCAGTTGAAAATTCACCAAACAGCTTATATTGCTTCAAATTGTCATGTTTCCAAGCTCCCCACGCTGCGTTTGCCAAATACAGGCCTCCCACGACCAGATCTGCCCAAATCGACCAACGCTGACACAGAGTGTGGACTTTTGCTGGAAATCAGTTGAAAATTCACCAAACAGCTTATATTGCTTCAAATTGTCATGTTTCCAAGCTCCCCACGCTGCGTTTGCCAAATACAG
>NW_028155231.1:0-29098 GCF_905171665.1 Trachurus trachurus | reverse complement strand
CAAACATATCTTTTTATTGCCCTAATGTCAACCAATTTGGAACCATTACCTAAATTCAACCTTTGACCTCTTACTCCAATTTGATCTTCTTCGTCTAAATTCATTTCATTCCAATTAAATCCCTATCCAAACCAAAAAATCCTTCTAGTTTACCCCAATTCCCAAGCCCACGATCTGAAGCTTTGATCTGCAACTCCTTATTTATTTTTATACCTCATCTCATCAGCTGAGTATACCCTAAGTCTTTAAAGTCCTTAGTACAGGGAAATAGTCTAAGTTATGACATTTATCCACATAAAGAAAGCAAATAAAATCGCCTAAGACGTGTTGTTGGTCCACGCAGCGTGCCTATCAGACGAAGGGAACCGAGACTCAAGCTCAATGGATCTAGGAATTAAAAATCAAATAAAGGAAAAGCAGCTAAAAGAACAAGATAATAGGAAGGGGAAAGGGAAGGAGCAAGTCAAGGATTGAAAGGAAAATGGAGGAACAGGGTGGAAGAAAGAATATCATAATTTAAGACCTTTAATTCAACACAATACGGTGTGAGGTACGATTACGTACGATGTGAGGTACGATTAGGTACTGTGAGGGTATATAAGTGACTCAAGGCAAACAGCCTGTGTTCACTTCACTGTAGGATCAGCTGCCTGAAGAAGGCTTGACAGAAGCCGAAACGTTGCAACACTGATCTACATTAAAGACTATATGTCTTAATTTTTTGAAACCCCAACCACTTTTGTGGTGGGGAAATAAACTATTTAAATGTCTGTGCTACAACACCACATCATCATTGGTGGTCTGGGCCTTGGGAACTTGGAGTGGGCGTCCGAGTATGGAGAGTGCACTTCGTTTTGAGTGATGTCTACGGCCTGACGGCCTAAGACATCACTCTGACAAATCTTCATAACCTAACCCCGCCAGATTCTGCTCGCGTACAAAGCTTCTGGTTTCCTCTGGCCTGGACACACATGATGATGTGTATGAGAGGCTCATTTAGCCCGGCACAGTTGTATTTGTATTTCTCTTTCCACAAACATATCTTTTTATTGCCCTAATGTCAACCAATTTGGAACCATTACCTAAATTCAACCTTTGACCTCTTACTCCAATTTGATCTTCTTTGTCTAAATTCATTTCATTCCAATTAAATCCCTATCCAAACCAAAAAATCCTTCTAGTTTACCCCAATTCCCAAGCCCACGATCTGAAGCTTTGATCTGCAACTCCTTATTTATTTTTATACCTCATCTCATCAGCTGAGTATACCCTAAGTCTTTAAAGTCCTTAGTACAGGGAAATAGTCTAAGTTATGACATTTATCCACATAAAGAAAGCAAATAAAATCGCCTAAGACGTGTTGTTGGTCCACGCAGCGTGCCTATCAGACGAAGGGAACCGAGACTCAAGCTCAATGGATCTAGGAATTAAAAATCAAATAAAGGAAAAGCAGCTAAAAGAACAAGATAATAGGAAGGGGAAAGGGAAGGAGCAAGTCAAGGATTGAAAGGAAAATGGAGGAACAGGGTGGAAGAAAGAATATCATAATTTAAGACCTTTAATTCAACACAATACGGTGTGAGGTACGATTACGTACGATGTGAGGTACGATTAGGTACTGTGAGGGTATATAAGTGACTCAAGGCAAACAGCCTGTGTTCACTTCACTGTAGGATCAGCTGCCTGAAGAAGGCTTGACAGAAGCCGAAACGTTGCAACACTGATCTACATTAAAGACTATATGTCTTAATTTTTTGAAACCCCAACCACTTTTGTGGTGGGGAAATAAACTATTTAAATGTCTGTGCTACAACACCACATCATCATTGGTGGTCTGGGCCTTGGGAACTTGGAGTGGGCGTCCGAGTATGGAGAGTGCACTTCGTTTTGAGTGATGTCTACGGCCTGACGGCCTAAGACATCACTCTGACAAATCTTCATAACCTAACCCCGCCAGATTCTGCTCGCGTACAAAGCTTCTGGTTTCCTCTGGCCTGGACACACATGATGATGTGTATGAGAGGCTCATTTAGCCCGGCACAGTTGTATTTGTATTTCTCTTTCCACAAACATATCTTTTTATTGCCCTAATGTCAACCAATTTGGAACCATTACCTAAATTCAACCTTTGACCTCTTACTCCAATTTGATCTTCTTTGTCTAAATTCATTTCATTCCAATTAAATCCCTATCCAAACCAAAAAATCCTTCTAGTTTACCCCAATTCCCAAGCCCACGATCTGAAGCTTTGATCTGCAACTCCTTATTTATTTTTATACCTCATCTCATCAGCTGAGTATACCCTAAGTCTTTAAAGTCCTTAGTACAGGGAAATAGTCTAAGTTATGACATTTATCCACATAAAGAAAGCAAATAAAATCGCCTAAGACGTGTTGTTGGTCCACGCAGCGTGCCTATCAGACGAAGGGAACCGAGACTCAAGCTCAATGGATCTAGGAATTAAAAATCAAATAAAGGAAAAGCAGCTAAAAGAACAAGATAATAGGAAGGGGAAAGGGAAGGAGCAAGTCAAGGATTGAAAGGAAAATGGAGGAACAGGGTGGAAGAAAGAATATCATAATTTAAGACCTTTAATTCAACACAATACGGTGTGAGGTACGATTACGTACGATGTGAGGTACGATTAGGTACTGTGAGGGTATATAAGTGACTCAAGGCAAACAGCCTGTGTTCACTTCACTGTAGGATCAGCTGCCTGAAGAAGGCTTGACAGAAGCCGAAACGTTGCAACACTGATCTACATTAAAGACTATATGTCTTAATTTTTTGAAACCCCAACCACTTTTGTGGTGGGGAAATAAACTATTTAAATGTCTGTGCTACAACACCACATCATCATTGGTGGTCTGGGCCTTGGGAACTTGGAGTGGGCGTCCGAGTATGGAGAGTGCACTTCGTTTTGAGTGATGTCTACGGCCTGACGGCCTAAGACATCACTCTGACAAATCTTCATAACCTAACCCCGCCAGATTCTGCTCGCGTACAAAGCTTCTGGTTTCCTCTGGCCTGGACACACATGATGATGTGTATGAGAGGCTCATTTAGCCCGGCACAGTTGTATTTGTATTTCTCTTTCCACAAACATATCTTTTTATTGCCCTAATGTCAACCAATTTGGAACCATTACCTAAATTCAACCTTTGACCTCTTACTCCAATTTGATCTTCTTTGTCTAAATTCATTTCATTCCAATTAAATCCCTATCCAAACCAAAAAATCCTTCTAGTTTACCCCAATTCCCAAGCCCACGATCTGAAGCTTTGATCTGCAACTCCTTATTTATTTTTATACCTCATCTCATCAGCTGAGTATACCCTAAGTCTTTAAAGTCCTTAGTACAGGGAAATAGTCTAAGTTATGACATTTATCCACATAAAGAAAGCAAATAAAATCGCCTAAGACGTGTTGTTGGTCCACGCAGCGTGCCTATCAGACGAAGGGAACCGAGACTCAAGCTCAATGGATCTAGGAATTAAAAATCAAATAAAGGAAAAGCAGCTAAAAGAACAAGATAATAGGAAGGGGAAAGGGAAGGAGCAAGTCAAGGATTGAAAGGAAAATGGAGGAACAGGGTGGAAGAAAGAATATCATAATTTAAGACCTTTAATTCAACACAATACGGTGTGAGGTACGATTACGTACGATGTGAGGTACGATTAGGTACTGTGAGGGTATATAAGTGACTCAAGGCAAACAGCCTGTGTTCACTTCACTGTAGGATCAGCTGCCTGAAGAAGGCTTGACAGAAGCCGAAACGTTGCAACACTGATCTACATTAAAGACTATATGTCTTAATTTTTTGAAACCCCAACCACTTTTGTGGTGGGGAAATAAACTATTTAAATGTCTGTGCTACAACACCACATCATCATTGGTGGTCTGGGCCTTGGGAACTTGGAGTGGGCGTCCGAGTATGGAGAGTGCACTTCGTTTTGAGTGATGTCTACGGCCTGACGGCCTAAGACATCACTCTGACAAATCTTCATAACCTAACCCCGCCAGATTCTGCTCGCGTACAAAGCTTCTGGTTTCCTCTGGCCTGGACACACATGATGATGTGTATGAGAGGCTCATTTAGCCCGGCACAGTTGTATTTGTATTTCTCTTTCCACAAACATATCTTTTTATTGCCCTAATGTCAACCAATTTGGAACCATTACCTAAATTCAACCTTTGACCTCTTACTCCAATTTGATCTTCTTTGTCTAAATTCATTTCATTCCAATTAAATCCCTATCCAAACCAAAAAATCCTTCTAGTTTACCCCAATTCCCAAGCCCACGATCTGAAGCTTTGATCTGCAACTCCTTATTTATTTTTATACCTCATCTCATCAGCTGAGTATACCCTAAGTCTTTAAAGTCCTTAGTACAGGGAAATAGTCTAAGTTATGACATTTATCCACATAAAGAAAGCAAATAAAATCGCCTAAGACGTGTTGTTGGTCCACGCAGCGTGCCTATCAGACGAAGGGAACCGAGACTCAAGCTCAATGGATCTAGGAATTAAAAATCAAATAAAGGAAAAGCAGCTAAAAGAACAAGATAATAGGAAGGGGAAAGGGAAGGAGCAAGTCAAGGATTGAAAGGAAAATGGAGGAACAGGGTGGAAGAAAGAATATCATAATTTAAGACCTTTAATTCAACACAATACGGTGTGAGGTACGATTACGTACGATGTGAGGTACGATTAGGTACTGTGAGGGTATATAAGTGACTCAAGGCAAACAGCCTGTGTTCACTTCACTGTAGGATCAGCTGCCTGAAGAAGGCTTGACAGAAGCCGAAACGTTGCAACACTGATCTACATTAAAGACTATATGTCTTAATTTTTTGAAACCCCAACCACTTTTGTGGTGGGGAAATAAACTATTTAAATGTCTGTGCTACAACACCACATCATCATTGGTGGTCTGGGCCTTGGGAACTTGGAGTGGGCGTCCGAGTATGGAGAGTGCACTTCGTTTTGAGTGATGTCTACGGCCTGACGGCCTAAGACATCACTCTGACAAATCTTCATAACCTAACCCCGCCAGATTCTGCTCGCGTACAAAGCTTCTGGTTTCCTCTGGCCTGGACACACATGATGATGTGTATGAGAGGCTCATTTAGCCCGGCACAGTTGTATTTGTATTTCTCTTTCCACAAACATATCTTTTTATTGCCCTAATGTCAACCAATTTGGAACCATTACCTAAATTCAACCTTTGACCTCTTACTCCAATTTGATCTTCTTTGTCTAAATTCATTTCATTCCAATTAAATCCCTATCCAAACCAAAAAATCCTTCTAGTTTACCCCAATTCCCAAGCCCACGATCTGAAGCTTTGATCTGCAACTCCTTATTTATTTTTATACCTCATCTCATCAGCTGAGTATACCCTAAGTCTTTAAAGTCCTTAGTACAGGGAAATAGTCTAAGTTATGACATTTATCCACATAAAGAAAGCAAATAAAATCGCCTAAGACGTGTTGTTGGTCCACGCAGCGTGCCTATCAGACGAAGGGAACCGAGACTCAAGCTCAATGGATCTAGGAATTAAAAATCAAATAAAGGAAAAGCAGCTAAAAGAACAAGATAATAGGAAGGGGAAAGGGAAGGAGCAAGTCAAGGATTGAAAGGAAAATGGAGGAACAGGGTGGAAGAAAGAATATCATAATTTAAGACCTTTAATTCAACACAATACGGTGTGAGGTACGATTACGTACGATGTGAGGTACGATTAGGTACTGTGAGGGTATATAAGTGACTCAAGGCAAACAGCCTGTGTTCACTTCACTGTAGGATCAGCTGCCTGAAGAAGGCTTGACAGAAGCCGAAACGTTGCAACACTGATCTACATTAAAGACTATATGTCTTAATTTTTTGAAACCCCAACCACTTTTGTGGTGGGGAAATAAACTATTTAAATGTCTGTGCTACAACACCACATCATCATTGGTGGTCTGGGCCTTGGGAACTTGGAGTGGGCGTCCGAGTATGGAGAGTGCACTTCGTTTTGAGTGATGTCTACGGCCTGACGGCCTAAGACATCACTCTGACAAATCTTCATAACCTAACCCCGCCAGATTCTGCTCGCGTACAAAGCTTCTGGTTTCCTCTGGCCTGGACACACATGATGATGTGTATGAGAGGCTCATTTAGCCCGGCACAGTTGTATTTGTATTTCTCTTTCCACAAACATATCTTTTTATTGCCCTAATGTCAACCAATTTGGAACCATTACCTAAATTCAACCTTTGACCTCTTACTCCAATTTGATCTTCTTTGTCTAAATTCATTTCATTCCAATTAAATCCCTATCCAAACCAAAAAATCCTTCTAGTTTACCCCAATTCCCAAGCCCACGATCTGAAGCTTTGATCTGCAACTCCTTATTTATTTTTATACCTCATCTCATCAGCTGAGTATACCCTAAGTCTTTAAAGTCCTTAGTACAGGGAAATAGTCTAAGTTATGACATTTATCCACATAAAGAAAGCAAATAAAATCGCCTAAGACGTGTTGTTGGTCCACGCAGCGTGCCTATCAGACGAAGGGAACCGAGACTCAAGCTCAATGGATCTAGGAATTAAAAATCAAATAAAGGAAAAGCAGCTAAAAGAACAAGATAATAGGAAGGGGAAAGGGAAGGAGCAAGTCAAGGATTGAAAGGAAAATGGAGGAACAGGGTGGAAGAAAGAATATCATAATTTAAGACCTTTAATTCAACACAATACGGTGTGAGGTACGATTACGTACGATGTGAGGTACGATTAGGTACTGTGAGGGTATATAAGTGACTCAAGGCAAACAGCCTGTGTTCACTTCACTGTAGGATCAGCTGCCTGAAGAAGGCTTGACAGAAGCCGAAACGTTGCAACACTGATCTACATTAAAGACTATATGTCTTAATTTTTTGAAACCCCAACCACTTTTGTGGTGGGGAAATAAACTATTTAAATGTCTGTGCTACAACACCACATCATCATTGGTGGTCTGGGCCTTGGGAACTTGGAGTGGGCGTCCGAGTATGGAGAGTGCACTTCGTTTTGAGTGATGTCTACGGCCTGACGGCCTAAGACATCACTCTGACAAATCTTCATAACCTAACCCCGCCAGATTCTGCTCGCGTACAAAGCTTCTGGTTTCCTCTGGCCTGGACACACATGATGATGTGTATGAGAGGCTCATTTAGCCCGGCACAGTTGTATTTGTATTTCTCTTTCCACAAACATATCTTTTTATTGCCCTAATGTCAACCAATTTGGAACCATTACCTAAATTCAACCTTTGACCTCTTACTCCAATTTGATCTTCTTTGTCTAAATTCATTTCATTCCAATTAAATCCCTATCCAAACCAAAAAATCCTTCTAGTTTACCCCAATTCCCAAGCCCACGATCTGAAGCTTTGATCTGCAACTCCTTATTTATTTTTATACCTCATCTCATCAGCTGAGTATACCCTAAGTCTTTAAAGTCCTTAGTACAGGGAAATAGTCTAAGTTATGACATTTATCCACATAAAGAAAGCAAATAAAATCGCCTAAGACGTGTTGTTGGTCCACGCAGCGTGCCTATCAGACGAAGGGAACCGAGACTCAAGCTCAATGGATCTAGGAATTAAAAATCAAATAAAGGAAAAGCAGCTAAAAGAACAAGATAATAGGAAGGGGAAAGGGAAGGAGCAAGTCAAGGATTGAAAGGAAAATGGAGGAACAGGGTGGAAGAAAGAATATCATAATTTAAGACCTTTAATTCAACACAATACGGTGTGAGGTACGATTACGTACGATGTGAGGTACGATTAGGTACTGTGAGGGTATATAAGTGACTCAAGGCAAACAGCCTGTGTTCACTTCACTGTAGGATCAGCTGCCTGAAGAAGGCTTGACAGAAGCCGAAACGTTGCAACACTGATCTACATTAAAGACTATATGTCTTAATTTTTTGAAACCCCAACCACTTTTGTGGTGGGGAAATAAACTATTTAAATGTCTGTGCTACAACACCACATCATCATTGGTGGTCTGGGCCTTGGGAACTTGGAGTGGGCGTCCGAGTATGGAGAGTGCACTTCGTTTTGAGTGATGTCTACGGCCTGACGGCCTAAGACATCACTCTGACAAATCTTCATAACCTAACCCCGCCAGATTCTGCTCGCGTACAAAGCTTCTGGTTTCCTCTGGCCTGGACACACATGATGATGTGTATGAGAGGCTCATTTAGCCCGGCACAGTTGTATTTGTATTTCTCTTTCCACAAACATATCTTTTTATTGCCCTAATGTCAACCAATTTGGAACCATTACCTAAATTCAACCTTTGACCTCTTACTCCAATTTGATCTTCTTTGTCTAAATTCATTTCATTCCAATTAAATCCCTATCCAAACCAAAAAATCCTTCTAGTTTACCCCAATTCCCAAGCCCACGATCTGAAGCTTTGATCTGCAACTCCTTATTTATTTTTATACCTCATCTCATCAGCTGAGTATACCCTAAGTCTTTAAAGTCCTTAGTACAGGGAAATAGTCTAAGTTATGACATTTATCCACATAAAGAAAGCAAATAAAATCGCCTAAGACGTGTTGTTGGTCCACGCAGCGTGCCTATCAGACGAAGGGAACCGAGACTCAAGCTCAATGGATCTAGGAATTAAAAATCAAATAAAGGAAAAGCAGCTAAAAGAACAAGATAATAGGAAGGGGAAAGGGAAGGAGCAAGTCAAGGATTGAAAGGAAAATGGAGGAACAGGGTGGAAGAAAGAATATCATAATTTAAGACCTTTAATTCAACACAATACGGTGTGAGGTACGATTACGTACGATGTGAGGTACGATTAGGTACTGTGAGGGTATATAAGTGACTCAAGGCAAACAGCCTGTGTTCACTTCACTGTAGGATCAGCTGCCTGAAGAAGGCTTGACAGAAGCCGAAACGTTGCAACACTGATCTACATTAAAGACTATATGTCTTAATTTTTTGAAACCCCAACCACTTTTGTGGTGGGGAAATAAACTATTTAAATGTCTGTGCTACAACACCACATCATCATTGGTGGTCTGGGCCTTGGGAACTTGGAGTGGGCGTCCGAGTATGGAGAGTGCACTTCGTTTTGAGTGATGTCTACGGCCTGACGGCCTAAGACATCACTCTGACAAATCTTCATAACCTAACCCCGCCAGATTCTGCTCGCGTACAAAGCTTCTGGTTTCCTCTGGCCTGGACACACATGATGATGTGTATGAGAGGCTCATTTAGCCCGGCACAGTTGTATTTGTATTTCTCTTTCCACAAACATATCTTTTTATTGCCCTAATGTCAACCAATTTGGAACCATTACCTAAATTCAACCTTTGACCTCTTACTCCAATTTGATCTTCTTTGTCTAAATTCATTTCATTCCAATTAAATCCCTATCCAAACCAAAAAATCCTTCTAGTTTACCCCAATTCCCAAGCCCACGATCTGAAGCTTTGATCTGCAACTCCTTATTTATTTTTATACCTCATCTCATCAGCTGAGTATACCCTAAGTCTTTAAAGTCCTTAGTACAGGGAAATAGTCTAAGTTATGACATTTATCCACATAAAGAAAGCAAATAAAATCGCCTAAGACGTGTTGTTGGTCCACGCAGCGTGCCTATCAGACGAAGGGAACCGAGACTCAAGCTCAATGGATCTAGGAATTAAAAATCAAATAAAGGAAAAGCAGCTAAAAGAACAAGATAATAGGAAGGGGAAAGGGAAGGAGCAAGTCAAGGATTGAAAGGAAAATGGAGGAACAGGGTGGAAGAAAGAATATCATAATTTAAGACCTTTAATTCAACACAATACGGTGTGAGGTACGATTACGTACGATGTGAGGTACGATTAGGTACTGTGAGGGTATATAAGTGACTCAAGGCAAACAGCCTGTGTTCACTTCACTGTAGGATCAGCTGCCTGAAGAAGGCTTGACAGAAGCCGAAACGTTGCAACGCTGATCTACATTAAAGACTATATGTCTTAATTTTTTGAAACCCCAACCACTTTTGTGGTGGGGAAATAAACTATTTAAATGTCTGTGCTACAACACCACATCATCATTGGTGGTCTGGGCCTTGGGAACTTGGAGTGGGCGTCCGAGTATGGAGAGTGCACTTCGTTTTGAGTGATGTCTACGGCCTGACGGCCTAAGACATCACTCTGACAAATCTTCATAACCTAACCCCGCCAGATTCTGCTCGCGTACAAAGCTTCTGGTTTCCTCTGGCCTGGACACACATGATGATGTGTATGAGAGGCTCATTTAGCCCGGCACAGTTGTATTTGTATTTCTCTTTCCACAAACATATCTTTTTATTGCCCTAATGTCAACCAATTTGGAACCATTACCTAAATTCAACCTTTGACCTCTTACTCCAATTTGATCTTCTTTGTCTAAATTCATTTCATTCCAATTAAATCCCTATCCAAACCAAAAAATCCTTCTAGTTTACCCCAATTCCCAAGCCCACGATCTGAAGCTTTGATCTGCAACTCCTTATTTATTTTTATACCTCATCTCATCAGCTGAGTATACCCTAAGTCTTTAAAGTCCTTAGTACAGGGAAATAGTCTAAGTTATGACATTTATCCACATAAAGAAAGCAAATAAAATCGCCTAAGACGTGTTGTTGGTCCACGCAGCGTGCCTATCAGACGAAGGGAACCGAGACTCAAGCTCAATGGATCTAGGAATTAAAAATCAAATAAAGGAAAAGCAGCTAAAAGAACAAGATAATAGGAAGGGGAAAGGGAAGGAGCAAGTCAAGGATTGAAAGGAAAATGGAGGAACAGGGTGGAAGAAAGAATATCATAATTTAAGACCTTTAATTCAACACAATACGGTGTGAGGTACGATTACGTACGATGTGAGGTACGATTAGGTACTGTGAGGGTATATAAGTGACTCAAGGCAAACAGCCTGTGTTCACTTCACTGTAGGATCAGCTGCCTGAAGAAGGCTTGACAGAAGCCGAAACGTTGCAACGCTGATCTACATTAAAGACTATATGTCTTAATTTTTTGAAACCCCAACCACTTTTGTGGTGGGGAAATAAACTATTTAAATGTCTGTGCTACAACACCACATCATCATTGGTGGTCTGGGCCTTGGGAACTTGGAGTGGGCGTCCGAGTATGGAGAGTGCACTTCGTTTTGAGTGATGTCTACGGCCTGACGGCCTACGACATCACTCTGACAAATCTTCATAACCTAACCCCGCCAGATTCTGCTCGCGTACAAAGCTTCTGGTTTCCTCTGGCCTGGACACACATGATGATGTGTATGAGAGGCTCATTTAGCCCGGCACAGTTGTATTTGTATTTCTCTTTCCACAAACATATCTTTTTATTGCCCTAATGTCAACCAATTTGGAACCATTACCTAAATTCAACCTTTGACCTCTTACTCCAATTTGATCTTCTTCGTCTAAATTCATTTCATTCCAATTAAATCCCTATCCAAACCAAAAAATCCTTCTAGTTTACCCCAATTCCCAAGCCCACGATCTGAAGCTTTGATCTGCAACTCCTTATTTATTTTTATACCTCATCTCATCAGCTGAGTATACCCTAAGTCTTTAAAGTCCTTAGTACAGGGAAATAGTCTAAGTTATGACATTTATCCACATAAAGAAAGCAAATAAAATCGCCTAAGACGTGTTGTTGGTCCACGCAGCGTGCCTATCAGACGAAGGGAACCGAGACTCAAGCTCAATGGATCTAGGAATTAAAAATCAAATAGAGGAAAAGCAGCTAAAAGAACAAGATAATAGGAAGGGGAAAGGGAAGGAGCAAGTCAAGGATTGAAAGGAAAATGGAGGAACAGGGTGGAAGAAAGAATATCATAATTTAAGACCTTTAATTCAACACAATACGGTGTGAGGTACGATTACGTACGATGTGAGGTACGATTAGGTACTGTGAGGGTATATAAGTGACTCAAGGCAAACAGCCTGTGTTCACTTCACTGTAGGATCAGCTGCCTGAAGAAGGCTTGACAGAAGCCGAAACGTTGCAACACTGATCTACATTAAAGACTATATGTCTTAATTTTTTGAAACCCCAACCACTTTTGTGGTGGGGAAATAAACTATTTAAATGTCTGTGCTACAACACCACATCATCATTGGTGGTCTGGGCCTTGGGAACTTGGAGTGGGCGTCCGAGTATGGAGAGTGCACTTCGTTTTGAGTGATGTCTACGGCCTGACGGCCTAAGACATCACTCTGACAAATCTTCATAACCTAACCCTGACCTAGGGTTAGCACTTTGAAATTTTTCACTCCTCATTTTACATGGCAGTCTATGGGACACTTTTGATAGGAACGTCCTAGACACAAAATGAGGACATCTACCCCCACTATATCGACTACCAGGAACAATTTAAGACCAATCCCGAGTCTCTACCACCTTCCCTTCAAAAGTTACTCCAAATTGGCCTTTTCCTACTCTCACCCACTGGGACTTTAGGCTTTTTCCCTCTTCTGACCTGACCTGACCTGGAATTTTTCTATTACACACCTGGACATGTCATTTTTACTTACCTTAACCACTCCCAGCTTCTTGCTGGACTCTCTACCCATCTGCAACCTAACCCAGAGGGACTATGCATGCTTTTTCCCTCTTTTCTATTCTATGCCTGTACATGTTAGTTTTACTAACCTTAACCAATCCCTGACACATGCTGGACACTGGGATATTGCCTAAACTTAACCGACAGGTCCACAGCTTTCAGGTAAACTTGGTTTCATGTCTCTAGCCCACTCCTAGCCAGAGATATCAACTTGAAACCACCCGCTCTTATATGCCCTTTCATCTAAACACGCAAATATGCGCTTTTGGCCATAACTCACCAACGGTTAAGGTTAGGGAAATGGTTGATATGTCTATGGATTCCTCTCAGCAAGACCTTCAAGGAGACACCCAACATGTGGCCCGCGGACCTTCCTGGGCCGAGATATGGACACTTCCGGTCCGACTTTTACAAAGAAAGGAAATTGCCTGATTCGTGCTCCCAAGTGGTTTCCTCACTTTCCCATACATTAGTAACACTTAGAACAATTTTCACTCATGTATTCCTATGGGCCATTTTCATTGGCCCATAACTTTTCATAGGAATGAGCTACAGACTCCATTCCGGTCTCTATCGAAAGCCCACCCCCGAAAATGGGGGGGTAGCCAAAATCTCCATCACGTCACTCCAATAGCCTTCCAATGAGCAACAATGCTTGTATTTTTACCCATGATCCTTTGCTCCAATCCCGGAAATGACCTCACCAGCGTGCTCAGCGCCCCGAACACTCACTAGGGACATGTCTATCTCCCATCTAGCCCATCGGGAAAGTAGTTTGATCAAAGATCACCACTTGGTACTCATCCCTTATACCTCAATGATATCAAGGCACACAACTGAGGACGTGTCCCAGTGAACACAGACTTTGCAGAGAATCAATCGGAACTCTAGCCTCTAGTTTTCCGCAGTTGGAGCTTCGAGGACCGCGAGGTCCCCGTTCTCTCAAACACAGACACCGGTCCTGTGGCTGGTTGATCATGTGCAGTGTTGGGGTGTTTTTCATTCTCTGTCACAGAGATGAATGCACTTACAAGCTGGGCTGGTTTTCCTACTGCAGGCCCGGAGCAGTTAGAGATGTCCCTGTTAGTGCTTAGGAAACTTCTTCAGATCTCTCACTGTTCCCTGGTTACTTCCTTGCACCCTCCACATTCCCCTGCGGGTACCAATACATGCGACCTCGTGTCCATGTTTTTGGCTCCTTCGCTTGGGATTCAGGTTTAAAAGGAGTGCTTGGTGGCTTCCTAGGACGGTAGTGATCAATACATGGAGAAGTCACTATCCACTACGCAGAGTACTCTAATCTGCAACAAAGCCCTTCTCCCGAAGGACATACAAACTCTGCTCTGTCTAGAACTCACTAGTATAAAACTTTTTACTTTCATTTCACAAAAAAAAAAAAAAAAAAAAAAAAAAATTACTTCTTCTTTTAGACATCTGCACATGTCCTTATTTACTTAATACTTCTTTTTAAAGACATCTGTACATGTCATTTTTACTAAACTTAACCACTCCCTACCAAATATTTAACACTACTTCCTTACCTAAAATTAACCCAAATTTACCTAACTTATTTCAAATAATGAATAGCCCTACTTTCTAACACTTAGACTTATCGAACAAATACCCTACACTTTCCCTATTTAAACTCCCACTCCTAAAACCCCAAGGAACATGGACTTTTCTTGGACTCCAAAAAACAAACCTCCTGGAAACTAAAGGATAACCAAATGGAAACAACCTCCCAGGAAAGAAGGAAAACCAAGTGGAAACAAATTGGAAACAAATCCAAACCACATGGACGCCCTTTAGATTCCCCCTCCCCTTCTCTACACCCCTCTTTTTCTCTCTTTTCTACTCTAATATGGTTCATAAGTAAATGGGAGGCGGAATGGGGACTGACTTGCGTCGGCCCGTGCCTTGCCGCTGTTATCCCGATAACCGATCCGGCGTTGGCCGGAGAGGGGGAAACCTTGAGTATCTCCTCACTACACCTAACCCCCTAACCCTAACCCTCCAAGCTCCCCACGCTCCGATTGCCAAATTGGGCCTCCCACGGCCAGATCTGTCCAAAACGACCAAAGCTGACACAGGCTGTACAGAGTGTGGACTTTTGCTTGAAATCAGTCGAAAATTCACCAAACAGCTTGTTTTACTTCAAATTGTGATGTCTCCAAGCAGAGTGTGGACTTTTGCTTGAAATCAGTTGAAAATTCACCAAACAGCTTATTTCACTTCAAATTGTCATGTCTCCAAGCAGAGTGTGGACTTTTGCTGGAAATCAGTTGAAAATTCACCAAACAGCTTATTTCACTTCAAATTGTGATGTCTCCAAGCTCCCCACGCTCCGTTTGCCAAATTGGGCCTCCCACGGCCAGATCTGTCCAAAACGACCAAAGCTGACACAGGCTGTACAGAGTGTGGACTTTTGCTTGAAATCAGTCGAAAATTCACCAAACAGCTTGTTTTACTTCAAATTGTGATGTCTCCAAGCAGAGTGTGGACTTTTGCTTGAAATCAGTTGAAAATTCACCAAACAGCTTATTTCACTTCAAATTGTCATGTCTCCAAGCAGAGTGTGGACTTTTGCTTGAAATCAGTTGAAAATTCACCAAACAGCTTATTTCACTTCAAATTGTGATGTCTCCAAGCTCCCCACGCTCCGTTTGCCAAATTGGGCCTCCCACGGCCAGATCTGTCCAAAACGACCAAAGCTGACACAGGCTGTACAGAGTGTGGACTTTTGCTGGAAATCAGTTGAAAATTCACCAAACAGCTTGTTTTACTTCAAATTGTGATGTCTCCAAGCAGATTGTGGACTTTTGCTGAAATCAGTTGAAAATTCACCAAACAGCTTATTTTACTTCAAATTGTGATGTCTCCAAGCAGAGTGTGGACTTTTGCTGGAAATCAGTTGAAAATTCACCAAACAGCTTATTTCACTTCAAATTGTGATGTCTCCAAGCTCCCCACGCTCCGTTTGCCAAATTGGGCCTCCCACGGCCAGATCTGTCCAAAACGACCAAAGCTGACACAGGCTGTACAGAGTGTGGACTTTTGCTGGAAATCAGTTGAAAATTCACCAAACAGCTTGTTTTACTTCAAATTGTGATGTCTCCAAGCTCCCCACGCTCCGTTTGCCAAATTGGGCCTCCCACGGCCAGATCTGTCCAAAACGACCAAAGCTGACACAGGCTGTACAGAGTGTGGACTTTTGCTTGAAATCAGTCGAAAATTCACCAAACAGCTTGTTTTACTTCAAATTGTGATGTCTCCAAGCAGAGTGTGGACTTTTGCTGAAATCAGTTGAAAATTCACCAAACAGCTTATTTTACTTCAAATTGTGATGTCTCCAAGCAGAGTGTGGACTTTTGCTGGAAATCAGTTGAAAATTCACCAAACAGCTTATTTCACTTCAAATTGTGATGTCTCCAAGCTCCCCACGCTCCGTTTGCCAAATTGGGCCTCCCACGGCCAGATCTGTCCAAAACGACCAAAGCTGACACAGGCTGTACAGAGTGTGGACTTTTGCTTGAAATCAGTTGAAAATTCACCAAACAGCTTATTTCACTTCAAATTGTCATGTCTCCAAGCAGAGTGTGGACTTTTGCTGAAATCAGTTGAAAATTCACCAAACAGCTTATTTCACTTCAAATTGTGATGTCTCCAAGCTCCCCACGCTCCGTTTGCCAAATTGGGCCTCCCACGGCCAGATCTGTCCAAAACGACCAAAGCTGACACAGGCTGTACAGAGTGTGGACTTTTGCTTGAAATCAGTCGAAAATTCACCAAACAGCTTGTTTTACTTCAAATTGTGATGTCTCCAAGCAGAGTGTGGACTTTTGCTTGAAATCAGTTGAAAATTCACCAAACAGCTTATTTCACTTCAAATTGTGATGTCTCCAAGCAGAGTGTGGACTTTTGCTGGAAATCAGTTGAAAATTCACCAAACAGCTTATTTCACTTCAAATTGTGATGTCTCCAAGCTCCCCACGCTCCGTTTGCCAAATTGGGCCTCCCACGGCCAGATCTGTCCAAAACGACCAAAGCTGACACAGGCTGTACAGAGTGTGGACTTTTGCTTGAAATCAGTCGAAAATTCACCAAACAGCTTGTTTTACTTCAAATTGTGATGTCTCCAAGCAGAGTGTGGACTTTTGCTTGAAATCAGTTGAAAATTCACCAAACAGCTTATTTCACTTCAAATTGTCATGTCTCCAAGCAGAGTGTGGACTTTTGCTTGAAATCAGTTGAAAATTCACCAAACAGCTTATTTCACTTCAAATTGTGATGTCTCCAAGCTCCCCACGCTCCGTTTGCCAAATTGGGCCTCCCACGGCCAGATCTGTCCAAAACGACCAAAGCTGACACAGGCTGTACAGAGTGTGGACTTTTGCTTGAAATCAGTTGAAAATTCACCAAACAGCTTGTTTTACTTCAAATTGTGATGTCTCCAAGCAGAGTGTGGACTTTTGCTGAAATCAGTTGAAAATTCACCAAACAGCTTATTTTACTTCAAATTGTGATGTCTCCAAGCAGAGTGTGGACTTTTGCTGGAAATCAGTTGAAAATTCACCAAACAGCTTATTTCACTTCAAATTGTGATGTCTCCAAGCTCCCCACGCTCCGTTTGCCAAATTGGGCCTCCCACGGCCAGATCTGTCCAAAACGACCAAAGCTGACACAGGCTGTACAGAGTGTGGACTTTTGCTGGAAATCAGTTGAAAATTCACCAAACAGCTTGTTTTACTTCAAATTGTGATGTCTCCAAGCTCCCCACGCTCCGTTTGCCAAATTGGGCCTCCCACGGCCAGATCTGTCCAAAACGACCAAAGCTGACACAGGCTGTACAGAGTGTGGACTTTTGCTTGAAATCAGTCGAAAATTCACCAAACAGCTTGTTTTACTTCAAATTGTGATGTCTCCAAGCAGAGTGTGGACTCTTGCTGAAATCAGTTGAAAATTCACCAAACAGCTTATTTTACTTCAAATTGTGATGTCTCCAAGCAGAGTGTGGACTTTTGCTGGAAATCAGTTGAAAAATCACCAAACAGCTTATTTCACTTCAAATTGTGATGTATCCAAGCTCCCCACGCTCCGTTTGCCAAATTGGGCCTCCCACGGCCAGATCTGTCCAAAACGACCAAAGCTGACACAGGCTGTACAGAGTGTGGACTTTTGCTTGAAATCAGTTGAAAATTCACCAAACAGCTTATTTCACTTCAAATTGTCATGTCTCCAAGCAGAGTGTGGACTTTTGCTTGAAATCAGTTGAAAATTCACCAAACAGCTTATTTCACTTCAAATTGTCATGTCTCCAAGCAGAGTGTGGACTTTTGCTGAAATCAGTTGAAAATTCACCAAACAGCTTATTTCACTTCAAATTGTGATGTCTCCAAGCTCCCCACGCTCCGTTTGCCAAATTGGGCCTCCCACGGCCAGATCTGTCCAAAACGACCAAAGCTGACACAGGCTGTACAGAGTGTGGACTTTTGCTTGAAATCAGTCGAAAATTCACCAAACAGCTTGTTTTACTTCAAATTGTGATGTCTCCAAGCAGAGTGTGGACTTTTGCTTGAAATCAGTTGAAAATTCACCAAACAGCTTATTTCACTTCAAATTGTCATGTCTCCAAGCAGAGTGTGGACTTTTGCTGGAAATCAGTTGAAAATTCACCAAACAGCTTATTTCACTTCAAATTGTGATGTCTCCAAGCTCCCCACGCTCCGTTTGCCAAATTGGGCCTCCCACGGCCAGATCTGTCCAAAACGACCAAAGCTGACACAGGCTGTACAGAGTGTGGACTTTTGCTTGAAATCAGTCGAAAATTCACCAAACAGCTTGTTTTACTTCAAATTGTGATGTCTCCAAGCAGAGTGTGGACTTTTGCTTGAAATCAGTTGAAAATTCACCAAACAGCTTATTTCACTTCAAATTGTCATGTCTCCAAGCAGAGTGTGGACTTTTGCTTGAAATCAGTTGAAAATTCACCAAACAGCTTATTTCACTTCAAATTGTGATGTCTCCAAGCTCCCCACGCTCCGTTTGCCAAATTGGGCCTCCCACGGCCAGATCTGTCCAAAACGACCAAAGCTGACACAGGCTGTACAGAGTGTGGACTTTTGCTGGAAATCAGTTGAAAATTCACCAAACAGCTTGTTTTACTTCAAATTGTGATGTCTCCAAGCAGAGTGTGGACTTTTGCTGAAATCAGTTGAAAATTCACCAAACAGCTTATTTCACTTCAAATTGTCATGTCTCCAAGCAGAGTGTGGACTTTTGCTGAAATCACTTGAAAATTCACCAAACAGCTTATTTCACTTCAAATTGTGATGTCTCCAAGCTCCCCACGCTCCGTTTGCCAAATTGGGCCTCCCACGGCCAGATCTGTCCAAAACGACCAAAGCTGACACAGGCTGTACAGAGTGTGGACTTTTGCTTGAAATCAGTCGAAAATTCACCAAACAGCTTGTTTTACTTCAAATTGTGATGTCTCCAAGCAGAGTGTGGACTTTTGCTGGAAATCAGTTGAAAATTCACCAAACAGCTTATTTCACTTCAAATTGTGATGTCTCCAAGCTCCCCACGCTCCGTTTGCCAAATTGGGCCTCCCACGGCCAGATCTGTCCAAAACGACCAAAGCTGACACAGGCTGTACAGAGTGTGGACTTTTGCTTGAAATCAGTCGAAAATTCACCAAACAGCTTGTTTTACTTCAAATTGTGATGTCTCCAAGCAGAGTGTGGACTTTTGCTGGAAATCTGTTGAAAATTCACCAAACAGCTTATTTCACTTCAAATTGTCATGTCTCCAAGCAGAGTGTGGACTTTTGCTTGAAATCAGTTGAAAATTCACCAAACAGCTTATTTCACTTCAAATTGTGATGTCTCCAAGCAGAGTGTGGACTTTTGCTGGAAATCAGTTGAAAATTCACCAAACAGCTTATTTCACTTCAAATTGTCATGTCTCCAAGCAGAGTGTGGACTTTTGCTTGAAATCAGTTGAAAATTCACCAAACAGCTCATTTCACTTCAAATTGTGATGTCTCCAAGCTCCCCACGCTCCGTTTGCCAAATTGGGCCTCCCACGGCCAGATCTGTCCAAAACGACCAAAGCTGACACAGGCTGTACAGAGTGTGGACTTTTGCTGGAAATCAGTTGAAAATTCACCAAACAGCTTGTTTTACTTCAAATTGTGATGTCTCCAAGCAGAGTGTGGACTTTTGCTGAAATCAGTTGAAAATTCACCAAACAGCTTATTTTACTTCAAATTGTGATGTCTCCAAGCAGAGTGTGGACTTTTGCTGGAAATCAGTTGAAAATTCACCAAACAGCTTATTTCACTTCAAATTGTGATGTCTCCAAGCTCCCCACGCTCCGTTTGCCAAATTGGGCCTCCCACGGCCAGATCTGTCCAAAACGACCAAAGCTGACACAGGCTGTACAGAGTGTGGACTTTTGCTTGAAATCAGTTGAAAATTCACCAAACAGCTTGTTTTACTTCAAATTGTGATGTCTCCAAGCAGAGTGTGGACTTTTGCTGAAATCAGTTGAAAATTCACCAAACAGCTTATTTTACTTCAAATTGTGATGTCTCCAAGCAGAGTGTGGACTTTTGCTGGAAATCAGTTGAAAATTCACCAAACAGCTTATTTCACTTCAAATTGTGATGTATCCAAGCTCCCCACGCTCCGTTTGCCAAATTGGGCCTCCCACGGCCAGATCTGTCCAAAACGACCAAAGCTGACACAGGCTGTACAGAGTGTGGACTTTTGCTTGAAATCAGTTGAAAATTCACCAAACAGCTTATTTCACTTCAAATTGTCATGTCTCCAAGCAGAGTGTGGACTTTTGCTTGAAATCAGTTGAAAATTCACCAAACAGCTTATTTCACTTCAAATTGTCATGTCTCCAAGCAGAGTGTGGACTTTTGCTGAAATCAGTTGAAAATTCACCAAACAGCTTATTTCACTTCAAATTGTCATGTCTCCAAGCTCCCCACGCTCCGTTTGCCAAATTGGGCCTCCCACGGCCAGATCTGTCCAAAACGACCAAAGCTGACACAGGCTGTACAGAGTGTGGACTTTTGCTTGAAATCAGTCGAAAATTCACCAAACAGCTTGTTTTACTTCAAATTGTGATGTCTCCAAGCAGAGTGTGGACTTTTGCTTGAAATCAGTTGAAAATTCACCAAACAGCTTATTTCACTTCAAATTGTCATGTCTCCAAGCAGAGTGTGGACTTTTGCTTGAAATCAGTTGAAAATTCACCAAACAGCTTATTTCACTTCAAATTGTCATGTCTCCAAGCAGAGTGTGGACTTTTGCTGAAATCACTTGAAAATTCACCAAACAGCTTATTTCACTTCAAATTGTGATGTCTCCAAGCTCCCCACGCTCCGTTTGCCAAATTGGGCCTCCCACGGCCAGATCTGTCCAAAACGACCAAAGCTGACACAGGCTGTACAGAGTGTGGACTTTTGCTTGAAATCAGTTGAAAATTCACCAAACAGCTTATTTTACTTCAAATTGTGATGTCTCCAAGCAGAGTGTGGACTTTTGCTTGAAATCAGTTGAAAATTCACCAAACAGCTTATTTCACTTCAAATTGTCATGTCTCCAAGCAGAGTGTGGACTTTTGCTTGAAATCAGTTGAAAATTCACCAAACAGCTTATTTCACTTCAAATTGTCATGTCTCCAAGCAGAGTGTGGACTTTTGCTGGAAATCAGTTGAAAATTCACCAAACAGCTTATTTCACTTCAAATTGTGATGTCTCCAAGCTCCCCACGCTCCGTTTGCCAAATTGGGCCTCCCACGGCCAGATCTGTCCAAAACGACCAAAGCTGACACAGGCTGTACAGAGTGTGGACTTTTGCTTGAAATCAGTCGAAAATTCACCAAACAGCTTGTTTTACTTCAAATTGTGATGTCTCCAAGCAGAGTGTGGACTTTTGCTTGAAATCAGTTGAAAGTTCACCAAACAGCTTATTTCACTTCAAATTGTCATGTCTCCAAGCAGAGTGTGGACTTTTGCTGGAAATCAGTTGAAAATTCACCAAACAGCTTATTTCACTTCAAATTGTGATGTCTCCAAGCTCCCCACGCTCCGTTTACCAAATTGGGCCTCCCACGGCCAGATCTGTCCAAAACGACCAAAGCTGACACAGGCTGTACAGAGTGTGGACTTTTGCTTGAAATCAGTTGAAAATTCACCAAACAGCTTATTTTACTTCAAATTGTGATGTCTCCAAGCAGAGTGTGGACTTTTGCTTGAAATCAGTTGAAAATTCACCAAACAGCTTATTTCACTTCAAATTGTCATGTCTCCAAGCAGAGTGTGGACTTTTGCTTGAAATCAGTTGAAAATTCACCAAACAGCTTATTTCACTTCAAATTGTCATGTCTCCAAGCAGAGTGTGGACTTTTGCTGAAATCACTTGAAAATTCACCAAACAGCTTATTTCACTTCAAATTGTGATGTCTCCAAGCTCCCCACGCTCCGTTTGCCAAATTGGGCCTCCCACGGCCAGATCTGTCCAAAACGACCAAAGCTGACACAGGCTGTACAGAGTGTGGACTTTTGCTTGAAATCAGTTGAAAATTCACCAAACAGCTTATTTTACTTCAAATTGTGATGTCTCCAAGCAGAGTGTGGACTTTTGCTTGAAATCAGTTGAAAATTCACCAAACAGCTTATTTCACTTCAAATTGTCATGTCTCCAAGCAGAGTGTGGACTTTTGCTTGAAATCAGTTGAAAATTCACCAAACAGCTTATTTCACTTCAAATTGTCATGTCTCCAAGCAGAGTGTGGACTTTTGCTGAAATCAGTTGAAAATTCACCAAACAGCTTATTTCACTTCAAATTGTGATGTCTCCAAGCTCCCCACGCTCCGTTTGCCAAATTGGGCCTCCCACGGCCAGATCTGTCCAAAACGACCAAAGCTGACACAGGCTGTACAGAGTGTGGACTTTTGCTTGAAATCAGTCGAAAATTCACCAAACAGCTTGTTTTACTTCAAATTGTCATGTCTCCAAGCAGAGTGTGGACTTTTGCTGGAAATCAGTTGAAAATTCACCAAACAGCTTATTTCACTTCAAATTGTGATGTCTCCAAGCTCCCCACGCTCCGTTTGCCAAATTGGGCCTCCCACGGCCAGATCTGTCCAAAACGACCAAAGCTGACACAGGCTGTACAGAGTGTGGACTTTTGCTTGAAATCAGTCGAAAATTCACCAAACAGCTTGTTTTACTTCAAATTGTGATGTCTCCAAGCAGAGTGTGGACTTTTGCTGGAAATCTGTTGAAAATTCACCAAACAGCTTATTTCACTTCAAATTGTCATGTCTCCAAGCAGAGTGTGGACTTTTGCTTGAAATCAGTTGAAAATTCACCAAACAGCTTATTTCACTTCAAATTGTGATGTCTCCAAGCAGAGTGTGGACTTTTGCTGGAAATCAGTTGAAAATTCACCAAACAGCTTATTTCACTTCAAATTGTCATGTCTCCAAGCAGAGTGTGGACTTTTGCTTGAAATCAGTTGAAAATTCACCAAACAGCTTATTTCACTTCAAATTGTGATGTCTCCAAGCTCCCCACGCTCCGTTTGCCAAATTGGGCCTCCCACGGCCAGATCTGTCCAAAACGACCAAAGCTGACACAGGCTGTACAGAGTGTGGACTTTTGCTTGAAATCAGTTGAAAATTCACCAAACAGCTTGTTTTACTTCAAATTGTGATGTCTCCAAGCAGAGTGTGGACTTTTGCTGAAATCAGTTGAAAATTCACCAAACAGCTTATTTTACTTCAAATTGTGATGTCTCCAAGCAGAGTGTGGACTTTTGCTGGAAATCAGTCGAAAATTCACCAAACAGCTTATTTCACTTCAAATTGTGATGTCTCCAAGCTCCCCACGCTCCGTTTGCCAAATTGGGCCTCCCACGGCCAGATCTGTCCAAAACGACCAAAGCTGACACAGGCTGTACAGAGTGTGGACTTTTGCTTGAAATCAGTTGAAAATTCACCAAACAGCTTGTTTTACTTCAAATTGTGATGTCTCCAAGCAGAGTGTGGACTTTTGCTGAAATCAGTTGAAAATTCACCAAACAGCTTATTTTACTTCAAATTGTGATGTCTCCAAGCAGAGTGTGGACTTTTGCTGGAAATCAGTTGAAAATTCACCAAACAGCTTATTTCACTTCAAATTGTGATGTCTCCAAGCTCCCCACGCTCCGTTTGCCAAATTGGGCCTCCCACGGCCAGATCTGTCCAAAACGACCAAAGCTGACACAGGCTGTACAGAGTGTGGACTTTTGCTTGAAATCAGTTGAAAATTCACCAAACAGCTTATTTCACTTCAAATTGTCATGTCTCCAAGCAGAGTGTGGACTTTTGCTTGAAATCAGTTGAAAATTCACCAAACAGCTTATTTCACTTCAAATTGTCATGTCTCCAAGCAGAGTGTGGACTTTTGCTGAAATCAGTTGAAAATTCACCAAACAGCTTATTTCACTTCAAATTGTGATGTCTCCAAGCTCCCCACGCTCCGTTTGCCAAATTGGGCCTCCCACGGCCAGATCTGTCCAAAACGACCAAAGCTGACACAGGCTGTACAGAGTGTGGACTTTTGCTTGAAATCAGTCGAAAATTCACCAAACAGCTTGTTTTACTTCAAATTGTGATGTCTCCAAGCAGAGTGTGGACTTTTGCTTGAAATCAGTTGAAAATTCACCAAACAGCTTATTTCACTTCAAATTGTCATGTCTCCAAGCAGAGTGTGGACTTTTGCTTGAAATCAGTTGAAAATTCACCAAACAGCTTATTTCACTTCAAATTGTCATGTCTCCAAGCAGAGTGTGGACTTTTGCTGAAATCAGTTGAAAATTCACCAAACAGCTTATTTCACTTCAAATTGTGATGTCTCCAAGCTCCCCACGCTCCGTTTGCCAAATTGGGCCTCCCACGGCCAGATCTGTCCAAAACGACCAAAGCTGACACAGGCTGTACAGAGTGTGGACTTTTGCTTGAAATCAGTTGAAAATTCACCAAACAGCTTATTTCACTTCAAATTGTGATGTCTCCAAGCAGAGTGTGGACTTTTGCTTGAAATCAGTTGAAAATTCACCAAACAGCTTATTTCACTTCAAATTGTCATGTCTCCAAGCAGAGTGTGGACTTTTGCTTGAAATCAGTTGAAAATTCACCAAACAGCTTATTTCACTTCAAATTGTCATGTCTCCAAGCAGAGTGTGGACTTTTGCTGAAATCAGTTGAAAATTCACCAAACAGCTTATTTCACTTCAAATTGTGATGTCTCCAAGCTCCCCACGCTCCGTTTGCCAAATTGGGCCTCCCACGGCCAGATCTGTCCAAAACGACCAAAGCTGACACAGGCTGTACAGAGTGTGGACTTTTGCTTGAAATCAGTCGAAAATTCACCAAACAGCTTGTTTTACTTCAAATTGTGATGTCTCCAAGCAGAGTGTGGACTTTTGCTGGAAATCAGTTGAAAATTCACCAAACAGCTTATTTCACTTCAAATTGTGATGTCTCCAAGCTCCCCACGCTCCGTTTGCCAAATTGGGCCTCCCACGGCCAGATCTGTCCAAAACGACCAAAGCTGACACAGGCTGTACAGAGTGTGGACTTTTGCTGGAAATCAGTTGAAAATTCACCAAACAGCTTATTTCACTTCAAATTGTGATGTCTCCAAGCTCCCCACGCTCCGTTTGCCAAATTGGGCCTCCCACGGCCAGATCTGTCCAAAACGACCAAAGCTGACACAGGCTGTACAGAGTGTGGACTTTTGCTTGAAATCAGTCGAAAATTCACCAAACAGCTTGTTTTACTTCAGATTGTGATGTCTCCAAGCAGAGTGTGGACTTTTGCTGGAAATCAGTTGAAAATTCACCAAACAGCTTATTTCACTTCAAATTGTGATGTCTCCAAGCAGAGTGTGGACTTTTGCTGGAAATCAGTTGAAAATTCACCAAACAGCTTATTTCACTTCAAATTGTGATGTCTCCAAGCTCCCCACGCTCCGTTTGCCAAATTGGGCCTCCCACGGCCAGATCTGTCCAAAACGACCAAAGCTGACACAGGCTGTACAGAGTGTGGACTTTTGCTTGAAATCAGTCGAAAATTCACCAAACAGCTTGTTTTACTTCAAATTGTGATGTCTCCAAGCAGAGTGTGGACTTTTGCTGGAAATCAGTTGAAAATTCACCAAACAGCTTATTTCACTTCAAATTGTGATGTCTCCAAGCTCCCCACGCTCCGTTTGCCAAATTGGGCCTCCCACGGCCAGATCTGTCCAAAACGACCAAAGCTGACACAGGCTGTACAGAGTGTGGACTTTTGCTTGAAATCAGTCGAAAATTCACCAAACAGCTTGTTTTACTTCAAATTGTGATGTCTCCAAGCAGAGTGTGGACTTTTGCTTGAAATCAGTTGAAAATTCACCAAACAGCTTATTTCACTTCAAATTGTGATGTCTCCAAGCAGAGTGTGGACTTTTGCTGGAAATCAGTTGAAAATTCACCAAACAGCTTATTTCACTTCAAATTGTGATGTCTCCAAGCTCCCCACGCTCCGTTTGCCAAATTGGGCCCCCACGGCCAGATCTGTCCAAAACGACCAAAGCTGACACAGGCTGTACAGAGTGTGGACTTTTGCTTGAAATCAGTTGAAAATTCACCAAACAGCTTATTTCACTTCAAATTGTCATGTCTCCAAGCAGAGTGTGGACTTTTGCTTGAAATCAGTTGAAAATTCACCAAACAGCTTATTTCACTTCAAATTGTCATGTCTCCAAGCAGAGTGTGGACTTTTGCTGGAAATCAGTTGAAAATTCACCAAACAGCTTATTTCACTTCAAATTGTGATGTCTCCAAGCTCCCCACGCTCCGTTTGCCAAATTGGGCCTCCCACGGCCAGATCTGTCCAAAACGACCAAAGCTGACACAGGCTGTACAGAGTGTGGACTTTTGCTTGAAATCAGTTGAAAATTCACCAAACAGCTTATTTTACTTCAAATTGTGATGTCTCCAAGCAGAGTGTGGACTTTTGCTTGAAATCAGTTGAAAATTCACCAAACAGCTTATTTCACTTCAAATTGTCATGTCTCCAAGCAGAGTGTGGACTTTTGCTTGAAATCAGTTGAAAATTCACCAAACAGCTTATTTCACTTCAAATTGTCATGTCTCCAAGCAGAGTGTGGACTTTTGCTGAAATCAGTTGAAAATTCACCAAACAGCTTATTTCACTTCAAATTGTGATGTCTCCAAGCTCCCCACGCTCCGTTTGCCAAATTGGGCCTCCCACGGCCAGATCTGTCCAAAACGACCAAAGCTGACACAGGCTGTACAGAGTGTGGACTTTTGCTTGAAATCAGTTGAAAATTCACCAAACAGCTTATTTTACTTCAAATTGTGATGTCTCCAAGCAGAGTGTGGACTTTTGCTTGAAATCAGTTGAAAATTCACCAAACAGCTTATTTCACTTCAAATTGTCATGTCTCCAAGCAGAGTGTGGACTTTTGCTTGAAATCAGTTGAAAATTCACCAAACAGCTTATTTCACTTCAAATTGTCATGTCTCCAAGCAGAGTGTGGACTTTTGCTGAAATCACTTGAAAATTCACCGAACAGCTTATTTCACTTCAAATTGTGATGTCTCCAAGCTCCCCACGCTCCGTTTGCCAAATTGGGCCTCCCACGGCCAGATCTGTCCAAAACGACCAAAGCTGACACAGGCTGTACAGAGTGTGGACTTTTGCTTGAAATCAGTCGAAAATTCACCAAACAGCTTGTTTTACTTCAAATTGTGATGTCTCCAAGCAGAGTGTGGACTTTTGCTGGAAATCAGTTGAAAATTCACCAAACAGCTTATTTCACTTCAAATTGTGATGTCTCCAAGCTCCCCACGCTCCGTTTGCCAAATTGGGCCTCCCACGGCCAGATCTGTCCAAAACGACCAAAGCTGACACAGGCTGTACAGAGTGTGGACTTTTGCTTGAAATCAGTCGAAAATTCACCAAACAGCTTGTTTTACTTCAAATTGTGATGTCTCCAAGCAGAGTGTGGACTTTTGCTGGAAATCAGTTGAAAATTCACCAAACAGCTTATTTCACTTCAAATTGTGATGTCTCCAAGCTCCCCACGCTCCGTTTGCCAAATTGGGCCTCCCACGGCCAGATCTGTCCAAAACGACCAAAGCTGACACAGGCTGTACAGAGTGTGGACTTTTGCTGGAAATCAGTTGAAAATTCACCAAACAGCTTATTTCACTTCAAATTGTGATGTCTCCAAGCTCCCCACGCTCCGTTTGCCAAATTGGGCCTCCCACGCTCCGTTTGCCAAATTGGGCCTCCCACGGCCAGATCTGTCCAAAACGACCAAAGCTGACACAGGCTGTACAGAGTGTGGACTTTTGCTGGAAATCAGTTGAAAATTCACCAAACAGCTTGTTTTACTTCAAATTGTGATGTCTCCAAGCAGAGTGTGGACTTTTGCTGAAATCAGTTGAAAATTCACCAAACAGCTTATTTTACTTCAAATTGTGATGTCTCCAAGCAGAGTGTGGACTTTTGCTGGAAATCAGTTGAAAATTCACCAAACAGCTTATTTCACTTCAAATTGTGATGTCTCCAAGCTCCCCACGCTGCGTTTGCCTAATTGGGCCTCCCACGGCCAGATCTGTCCAAAACGACCAAAGCTGACACAGGCTGTACAGAGTGTGGACTTTTGCTTGAAATCAGTCGAAAATTCACCAAACAGCTTGTTTTACTTCAAATTGTGATGTCTCCAAGCAGAGTGTGGACTTTTGCTGGAAATCAGTTGAAAATTCACCAAACAGCTTATTTCACTTCAAATTGTGATGTCTCCAAGCAGAGTGTGGACTTTTGCTGGAAATCAGTTGAAAATTCACCAAACAGCTTATTTCACTTCAAATTGTGATGTCTCCAAGCTCCCCACGCTCCGTTTGCCAAATTGGGCCTCCCACGGCCAGATCTGTCCAAAACGACCAAAGCTGACACAGGCTGTACAGAGTGTGGACTTTTGCTTGAAATCAGTTGAAAATTCACCAAACAGCTTGTTTTACTTCAAATTGTGATGTCTCCAAGCAGAGTGTGGACTTTTGCTGAAATCAGTTGAAAATTCACCAAACAGCTTATTTTACTTCAAATTGTGATGTCTCCAAGCAGAGTGTGGACTTTTGCTGGAAATCAGTTGAAAAATCACCAAACAGCTTATTTCACTTCAAATTGTGATGTATCCAAGCTCCCCACGCTCCGTTTGCCAAATTGGGCCTCCCACGGCCAGATCTGTCCAAAACGACCAAAGCTGACACAGGCTGTACAGAGTGTGGACTTTTGCTTGAAATCAGTTGAAAATTCACCAAACAGCTTGTTTTACTTCAAATTGTGATGTCTCCAAGCAGAGTGTGGACTTTTGCTGAAATCAGTTGAAAATTCACCAAACAGCTTATTTTACTTCAAAT